>NC_043980.1:7483694-7586194 GCF_902150065.1 Myripristis murdjan | reverse complement strand
AAACAAATTTTGCCAATGAAACAAGCAAATTTTCACTTGTTTCAAGCAAATTTTCACTTGAAACAAGAGACAATTGTGTAAAAACAAGTTACTTCTGAGGTGATCATGTCTTATTTTAAGTGTAATGAGATATTTTGATTAGGAATAAGACATTTTTGACTTGAACTAAGACAAATAATCTTGGTAAGATTTTGAGTTTTTGCAGTGAAGTTCAGTTGGCATTTTTGAGTCTGCTTGTCACAATTATATAAAAAATAACAAACAGTAAATAAATCACAATAAATGCCTTTATTTGATTCTGTTTCTGAAGGTAAAATCAAATGAGCAAAAGATACACGGACCCTCTAACTTTAACTGTGCTCTTTGAAAAAACCTGAATATGAGCGTCAGTCCAGACTGCAGCCCACATGTTCTTCATTTTGTCAGATTTGGCTTTTCAAGAAGAACCGCTGGCTATCAGAGATCAGCATATCTATTGCCTTGAACCCATAATCGATTGCATTTTGGGGATTGGTCCTATAACTGGTTACATTCTCAGTCCAAACAACTTTTGGCACTTTCTAGTGTCAGAACACACACGCTGCTGAGCTTTCTCACACTCACCTTCTTGTCTCCTTGAGCAAACCCCCCCACTCTTCTGGCACATCATGCTGATTAAAACGCTAATTAATTACTAGAAATGACTGTAATTTTGACCCAGGTCTGACACACAGCCTCTCTATGACACTAACGAACGAACACACACACACACACACACACACACACACACACACCGGTGTCTCTAAGTTGACTACGGTTGTCATGTACGCTCTTCTCTCTCCTCTCCTCAAGGCTCATACAGCAAACACACTCCATGTGGGAAGTCACACACCAGAGTGAGAGCAGAGTGACCGGATGTGGTGACATGTCCGAGTGTGTTCATGCTGGTGTGCATGAATATGTGTGTGTGTGCGTGCCTGTGTGTGTGTGTGTATAACTGCAGCCAGAGGCTTCGTAGTTAAGCACAGATGTTTGGAGAATGGAGAATTTAATTTTCAAGTAGGACTACTCACTATGTTCACATCTTCCTGTTGTTTTCTTATTATTATTTTTTTTTAATAGTATGACGGCCTAATGTTTAATGTTCAATAACAATCCAGCCACTACCACCTCAACACACACACTCACACACACACACTCACACACTCAAACCAGGCAAGCAAACCAAGTTCTGCAGCATATAATTAACTGACAACAAAATTATCTATTATTCAAGCACCTTTTACACTAAAATTGCTAAATCTGACCACTACACCTCCCAGTGCATACATGCAGAAATAATTTTTTTCCCTTTAAAGTCACAATGAAACTGCATTTTAGAGCATCTTGCTTCCGTAATTTGATGTATTTCCTGTTGAAATAGGACACACTACCATAACAACATAAGCATAAATGAAAGGGAATCCATTGGCGAAAGAAAGGCACTTGTTTGATGAAAGTGGCAGAGAGGTGGGGTTATTCAAAAATCTGATTCGCCTGATTCGGCATGAGCTAACCACAAAGACACACCATGTTCCAGAAGGTTAAAGTAATAAAATTTTGACATTAAAAAATACAATAAAATAAAAGTGTTGAGGTTTTTCTGGCAATCATTAAAACTGCGCATGTTATGGCATGGAAAAGTAGCGACCAAAGTTATTTTTTTTCTATTCATTGTGACTTTAAAACATTGCAGAAACAGCTTTGTGTTGCATTTAATGAGCTTTTCCGTTTTGTTGTTTCCCCTTTTTTGTCCCTGAAGAGGTCAACAAGCTCCTCCAACGAGCTCTGGCCACAGTTTACACAGGACAGACACACCAAGGATTTAATGACAATGGGTAGGGAAGAGGATAAGGTCAGCAGAAGGGCTCGCACACACACACACACACACACACACACACAAATAAGACACACACGCAGATGCACGTGAGACAGGGGTAAAGCAGACTTATCCAGACTACCCTGAGTTTGCATGCTACTCTTTAGTTAGCATGTTGTGCTGCTGTACGGCTAATAGGAGAGGTAAAGCTCTCCTGTAGCTGAGCGGTGGGGCGGGGTGAGGAGGAGGAGGAGGAGGACGGGGGGGAGGAGGGGGTGGACAGTCAGAAAGAGGGAGGAGGTGATGGAGGGAAGCAGGACAAAAAGACAGAGGGCCAGAGGAAGGCGAATTTCAAAAGTCTCCCTGTTTCCTTTGCATCCTGTCAAAATATGTTGTTGGAGCCACTTCACATGCAGGAAAGTAGACTGGCATATATTTAAAAAAAAAAAAAAAAAAAAGTTAATGTTTTTTAAATAATATTTGAATCTGTAAATTTAAAAAAAAGTTTTGTTTTTGTAGATATAGTATAAATAGTACATTTTAATAATAACGAAATGCTAAATAAAGTAATTATTACCGATTTTTTTAACTTTATGTGCAAAATATGAATATGTAGATTATAATGAATACTCATGTATGTCCACAATTTTTTAAATAATAAAATAATACTAATAATAAAAAATTTAAAAAATTTACCATTACAAATAGAAGTAAATGACACTTTTGCAAAACATATATTAATACTTTACTTATACTTTACTCATGCTTAAATGTATTAGAAATCTAAAAATCTAAAAAGGATATGAAAATGTATTTATATCATAACAGTATCTAGTAATTAAATAAGCAAATAATAAAACATAAAAGTAACTGTATTAATAAAAGTAATTTATTCATGAATTTATTAATTCTACATTCATTAAAAACAGAACGAAAAAACTAAAACAAATGATCAGATATGTATTTCTGAACATATCTGTACTGTATGCCATTAAAAAACAACTTGCGCTCCATTATCATATTTCTGGGGATGCAAGTAGAGACTCTTTCCATTCACTTTAGCTGTCCTCCTTGTTAACAGGCATAATGGATGATGATGGTGATGATGGTGATGGTGATGATGGTGGGATGAAGGTGCTCACTTGGTTGTCTGCCGAGAGGCGGGGCATGGAGAGGGTCCGCCCATGCCCATCCATTGGGTGATAGGGCTCAGTGTCGGAGTACCCGTCCCGCCCCATCGCCCTCATCTCTACTATCTGCAAAACACAACGAGAGGGGGCGTGACCACTGTCTGCTGGGGGAGGGGACTCAGGCAGGGGGCGGGGTCACTGTCTGCTAGGGGAGGGGACTTGGGCATGCGGCGTGATCACTGTCCAGCACGGGGAAGGGCCTAATCTGACGTTGAGGGGGGTTGCTATATGATGAATAAATGTATAATATCAAGGAAACATGTAACATAAATCGGGGCTATTTTATATTTTAAATGATTTTCTTTCATAATTTACTGTATTGACCAGAATATAAGACAACCCTTATTATAGACAACCCCCTTTTTTCATTACCAGTTCCAGGAAAAATAATTTTTGAAGAGCAAAGCTTGTTTTTTTTTTTGTTTTTTTTAATATGCAGAAAATCATTTTATTTCACAAATACAAGTGTGCACTTAGACTGCAGATCTCCACCAGGCATCATATTGCCCCTGCTCAGATTTAGGTGACAAACGACCCATTTTTTTTTTTTAATCAGATTTCATGCGTGACCTATTATCAGGATGGCTCTACTCCATCAAAATGAAAATAATTTTGACTGTCTGGTTCCAAGGTCTGTGTCTTTTAAGCCGTTCTATATAGTTTTTATGATGATAAATGAGTTCTATTAACATTAACATAACCTTTTGAAGAAAAAAATAAGAATTAAGTATTGTATATGGCCTCAGCTCCCTTTGGTTTCTAATCTGCTGTGCGGATCGTCTCAAACCAGGAGAATCTGCCTTGCATTTAGCTCATAATTGCTGATGCAGTTTGGTTTCTGAACTGCAAAAATATCAGCTGCCCCTTATGGAAATGAATAGCAAATTCTGAAATGACTGAGTAATATTTAGAACTAGGTGTAAGTGTTGGTACAGAGTATTATAGTTACCTTTAGCTGTATGTGGCTGAAATCACTGTTGAGCCTACTGGAAGTGTTATGGGCATAGCCTGATGTCCCTTTTAATCACCATTTATAGGTTAGTACATCATTTTTTAACATCTGAAATGGGCTTCTGTATGAGTGCCAGATTATGACATAAAGGATTGCAGCATCAAATCCTGTGCACTTGTAAATGCTTCTTTGGATTAGATTTAGATTTAAGGCTATCTTGATGAAACATTGCCTCTTTCTGGCTCCATACTTCAGTACAGGGGTTCAATTTTACCCTCTGAACCAGTGCAGGAAATTAACTTTGTCTACCAGTGGCGGTGGCTTCTATATTCGAAACTTCACCAGCTATTTTCACTATACCCGCCAAGCTGATTTGCAGAGGAGAAAACCCAGTTGGTGCTGATTTCCCACCCTGGCCGGACCCCATCATTCATTAAGTAATACAGCTTGTTTGTAATCACCTTGGTTCATCACTAACGAGGGTCAAAGCAAAAGGGCATTTTCATCAATGCTGCTCTAAGTGTGAAGAGAGATGAGGGGCTTGGGAGTAGGGACGTCCCAACAAACAGAGAAAGTGGGTATGGTGAAGAGGAAAAGGTGCACATCACAAAACACATCTACAAAACCTCACCTCCACCCCAGTGACTCAATTGGGAGTTTGAGTCAGGGAAGATGAAGACAGTAAGAGAGAGAGAGAGAGAGAGGAACAGAGAGGACGCCAGAAGAAGAGAAGTGACAGAGAGGTAGCACCGTAAAAAAGAGGAGTACTAACAGGAAAGAGAAGCTACAGTCTTGTCCACTGGGATAGCAGCAGTAACAGCAGCGGCAGAAACCATGTCTTTACATTGATGCTGTAAAGAATTGACCATGATATCACATTCTCTGAGGTAGCCAACAACTTGGTGTGACAGATGACGTTGATTCTGGACCAAATTGAGCCAAAGTTCCTAATCCTCTTCATGTCAAGGACCCCCAAAGATGAGAGATGGGGCTTCAGATTTGCTTTGAGTTAGCTCACAGTGATAAGGAGCTGGATTTATGTTTTAGTAGAGCAAGAGTTTCCTATCCTTTTCACGTTGAAAGACCCTAAAAGAGACACCACTTAGGTCTCTTGGATGCCATCTGATCAGAATTTGCCCTTCAAGCACCGATCGGTTATCATGGTTTGATATGATTTAGAAAATAACTGGAGTATTTATATCACAGTTGGGGAAATCACACTGGAGAACAAGCACCTACGATCAAAATAATCTTTCTTATTTACTACAGCTTCACACTGACCCTGTCAAGGATCACAAGAGGTCTACGGACTTCATTTTGGGAATCACTACATTAGAGTTTGTTTTTGAATTTTAAATGGGCGATTTAATCAGATGACACACACACTTGCAGAGTCATCAGATGTCCAGGTTTGAATTCACTGTCCACTCAGTGTGGCTGATACATTACATGGTCAAAATCCAACTAGCTGGACCAGCGGCTTGTTTAGAGGGACGGTCTAAATTACAAAACTCAAATGACTCTCCATAGAGGGGGAAATGTGTTTAAATGGACCACTTACCTGAGGAAGTCAATTCATTATAATGTGTTGGGATGCTTTTCCACTGGGACTCTTGCTTTACTACATTAGCTTTTGTTACTCCTCATTTTTTCAGCAGTTTTGATCGTTTTTGAGCAGTACTGATCATTTCCTGCTGCTACTACCAGACCGGAAAGACACCAGCCTGCCAATAGGTGAGCCGGCCGTGTGAGCAGAGAGACAAGATGCCAAGACTGCACTTGGGCGTGAGCCGGTGTGTTACCGTGGTGACGATGTGTTTACATCTGTGAGTGTGTGTTCGTCATACCTGGGGGTTGTGCCGGCTATCGTGGAGATCGTCGGGGTAGGGTCTGTCGGGGCTCCAGTTGCCCGTCTTTTGGAACATTTCCTGGGCTTTGGCCGTCACCCATGACTGGCTCTCAGTCATACCACCACCCTCGGGAGGTCTGGCACCCACACACACACACACACAGACAAAACAACCAATATCGTAAAAACCTAAACAACTGAGGACTGGTTGGGGAGAGAAAATGGCATAATCCTCTTCTGTAAGGCCTGTAGCCAGTTTTCAGCGGTGGGAAATATGTTAAAACAAATCCTGGTGGTACAAGTTGATGATTTATTTGTTGATAAACATTGCAAATCTATTATTTGACAGCTGCACTGCAATAGCAGCAGTCCTGGCATTTCCACCCAGCACCTGTTATGTACTCAAGGAATGCTTGCTGTACTTCCAAAGGTAAAAAGCCCTCTGGAAAAAGTGAATTTCTTTTCCTGATGCACAGTATGAACATATGTGTGCCTGCATGTATACATATATATACTGTAACAATAGGAATTTGATCGTGTGCATGAGTATTTTTTGTTCTGATTTGTGTTTTCAAGCATCATATATAAATTCCCAGCCATCCCCAGGCTACTCACATGCTGTTGACGTTGTCTGGCTGGGTGCTGGGAAGGCCGTTGAGGCCCTGGCCCCCTTGGCCGTCTGTGCCCCCTCCCTCAGAGGGCGGCTCCATGCGCTGAAACATTAATGGCGTTCGGTTCTGTGTGAGATACACGACATGGCCTGCAGGCTGGCATCAGGCACACTCAGGGGGCAGACACAGGACACAAACACACACAGGATGCACTCGCAAACATGCACCCACACGGGGGCGCCATCGGCAAGCACATGGCTGTGGGCATCCAAGGCAAAGTTCCCCGCCAGGAGGCTTATCTGAGATCAGCGTGTCTCCCGTGAACTGGCAATAGCAGCTAGACAGGCTACATAACATGCTGACTTGAGGATGCTTTTGCATTTTTCCTACTAATCAGTTAGGGTTATAATTCAGGGAGGGGAGGCTGATCCCAGATCTGTGGCAGAGAGGAACTTCTACCTGAGGCATCTGAGGTAAAACTTGCCCTTAAATCACAGGCCTAGAACCAGATTACCATTCCTTGTGATAAACGTCATTAAAGAGGCATTTTATTTGTTTTTTTTTTTCTTGTGTATGTAATCCTCCACTTCCAAACTTCCTATAAGAAGTTTTTTGAGTAATGCTATAGGATGCCATTTTGCAAAAAGTGGAGATCTGGTTCTAGTCCAGTCGCATTAAAAAGCAACTTCTACTTCTTCCTCCATCAGACAAGTTAGAGGTAAGGCAGCTTTCCTCCCAGGGCATCCTGGGTAATGGAGTCCTCTTGGAAGTGGCTTGGAAACCTTCCACTGAGCTGGGCGTGCCAGCGACGGTTCATGACTGCCACAGCCCGTGTCATGTCCATCAACAGCCTGGAAGCTAGAAGCTAAATGCTAAATGAATGGAGATGGATTGAGATCTGTTCAGAAACTATACAGCCACACCTCCCCAGACACATGAGGCTTATCTTCAGGACAGAAAGCAAAGTTTTTGGCTTCTGGCTACATTTACTGGTACTTCACAAACAGTAAATTACATTTTTACAACTGAATATGTCCTTCATATCATGGCTATTCATCTGCCCAAAAAGATATAGATATAGTTGACTAACATTTGATTGGTTAAAGTGGTAATAGAAGAAGAAAGTCTCTTAGAAACCTTGTCTGAAGGCCATTGAATAATTTTATAACCAGACAAGGAACTAACAACGAACAATACCTTCTACAAGATATCTTAGCTAATGACGATGAGCAAGAACTATGATTTCTCAGCTAAAATGCACTAGATGAAATAACGGTGGCTATCAGTTGCCAATCAAAAACAGCAGAGAAATTAAGTTCTTCATTTAGAAAAGTAATCAGTTGTTCACAACAGTTGTTTCCTAAGAGCTGTGGACTTCCAATATGACCAACAGAGGGTGTGTTATTAAAGTCCTCCATGTTGTACCTTGCTTATCTGTCACTGAACAGGCAGAGAAACAGATTTAAATACTTCTGAGCCTTTGAAAAGCTTGAAAATGTCTATTTAATCCCTATCTACACACATGTCAAGGGGAGAAATGGCTCAAGTTTGTCTCTGGACAGTCCGGTAAGATGTGGGCTAGCTTCTGTGATACATCCTGGAAAAATTCACACAACAAACACTGAGATGGGTCATGGCGAAAAACATAACACCGACTAGCCTCAATGGAGGATATGGAAATAGTGGCATATGTATCAATGAACCGTCCGAGGATTACATAAGAAGCCACTGGTTACAGGAACCTCCACTCAACATCCCACTAACCAACCATATTAAGACAGACAGGCAGACAGACAGGTGCAAACGTAGATTCAGGAACACACAGACTGGAGAGAAGGGTTCTTGGTTAGAGAAACTTGGTCACAATCAACCTGGATTGACCAATTAGGGAGGGCTTGATACTGTAAGTCAAGGTCCCATCTCCTCCTGGAGGTATGAAGAGAGTCAGAAGAAGGGAGAAACAACTGGGAGGGAGGACAGGGAAGCAAGGAACAAGGGACTACAGAACACAAATTACAAAAAAAACACAAGGAGGTGAAGAGACAAGAGAATAATTGGACAGTGGAGACAGAGAACAATAAGATATATCACACACAGTACAACCACAGGTCATTAACAAGTAGAGGGGACAGTCGGTAAGGCCACATAAATGCTCAGCACCAACATTTATGTGGCCTTGAGCATTTGACAAGAGGGGAGAGGGGAAATACATGAGCATTTGACAAGAGGGGAGAAGAACGGAAAGTCCAGCAAAGGAAATGAAGTGTCAGGGAAGGGTTAAAGGAAAAATCCATCCGTAGATACTCTTACACTGTTAGATGTCATTAGTTTCTGAGATTCAGTGCATTCCAATAATTTTATATTAAGTGTTGTAATTTACTTTTTGTTGTACCCACTTTTCCTCAACTTCTACTTCAGTTAGTGACTTATTTGTTTTTTGCCTTTTTTAGCCAAAACAAACGCAAATGGCCACAGCCAGCTAGGTTGTGATGGGGATGGGGTGTTCCCATGATGACAACCGCACCTCTTGACTGTGCATTTTATACTTGGTCTCCATGTGGTATTCGTGCATCTGCCCAAGAATCTCAATATCACGTCAAATCTTTGGAGGGCTGCACGCTCTGATTAGTTGATCATTATATTGGGATATCTGCGAATGAGGATTCAATGGCATGCACATCAATGCAAAGTATAAAAACCTTCAGTGTAATCACCACCACGCTCTTACCATTCAGGCTTCATTTTAGGCACGCTTTACATTCAACTATAAAATGCACTTTACTCAAAGCACAGCATGGTGTGGCTGCATTGCATTGTTGTCTTTTAAAGCTACCGTTGGTGGACAAATTGGCATCTCTACCTCTTCTATGATGGATTTCTTCTTGTATGATTGTTAAAAATGGTTTGTCTAGAAAGAAGCCTTTGATCTTGAATTGTGGCTTAAAAAATTTCTGCTATCAAGCTCCACTGTAGCTCCTCTGGAATATCCTGACATGACATAGTCTTTGATTTTCATGTTTGGCCAGTTAGCTGTGGGAATAAGAGAAATACACCGCTAAACACAAAGAACAGAAATACAAAATATATTGCCGATAACATTATGTTATACTATTTTGGGGTGGCTTTTTCCTTTAAGGAGGTAGGCCATTACACAAGCAAGGGCCACAGTGGAAGAGAGGAAGAAATGATTGAAATGGTGCAGGGATGAAGGGACAGACAGACAGATATACAGACAGACAGACAGACAGGTTTTCCTTGTGCACAGCTGGGCTGCCGATGTTGAGAGAGCCTGTGTGGAACTGTCCAGTCAGTCCAATGGGATGGCTGCATTCAGGAACATACCAACACATATTTGCAGGGGTGTACCAAAATAAAAAAGCCTTACATACTCTCCATTCACCAATGCAAACCTCCGCTCTGCAAAATACAAAATCACTGTCTCAAGAAACACTTTTGGCTTCAAATGTCATCATGTCTGACGCTAGCCTCCACCCCATGGGCAAATTTGGAGTTTATAATTCATATTAGGTTGTGAAGGTGCAAACTTGCAGCCTGGCATGAAGTCACATGGGAAACGAAAACTGGACGAGATTGCAGGAGTGAAGAGGCAGCACTATGTGAACGGAGAGATGTTTCCACAGCTCCAGAGTTTGGACTGAGGATACAGAGACAGCGGGAGCGAGTGCATCTCCAAAGCATTCATCAACAGGAGGGGAAGAGCACTGACAGAGAACAAAAGGTAAGGCCATGTGGTATCGTCATCATTGTTCAGAACATCATCAGCAATAACAACAACAAAAAAAGCGATCTTGCGATTCAGTGAACCTTCATTACCCTTAATCCTCCTCACCATCTCCAGATAGCTCATGGTGAAGAGGTGAGGACAGCATAATCGTGTGGCAGTTAGGAGAGAGGTCGCTAGCTAGCTGGAAAAACTAACTAAGTATGTTAGTCAGCATGCTAAAAGGAATGAAGCCAGGTTAAGGAGAAACTAATGGCTTGTGGAAAGACGCAGCTTTTCAGTGTGCATGCTGAAAAGGGGATATAATGGGGACTAAGGGGTATTCTCAGGTAAGGGAGATGCAGGTAGTGTTGGGGGTAGTTGGCGATGGGACCATTGTAATGAGCGTTGAGGAGGAAGCAATTTGTTTGGAGGTAGATCTGGATTCTTATCTTGGTGTTAATTGTACAAGATGTAGTTCTGGAGAAGTTCAAAAACCAGTCCAAGGTCAGGTGGATGTGGCGTCTACAGAAAGTGAGGGCCAGGAGGAAGGGGTTTTCTCTAGCATGGAGTCTGGTCGGTACCTGTTCCTCTCGCAGGGCCTGCAGCTTTTTGGTCTTGCTCTGCCGGTAGTATTCCATGATCATCATGGCGGCGTAGATTTTGCCCACCGTCAAGTCTGTGGCTGCTGAGAAAATGACAAGTTACCCTGCGAGATTAGACCCGAGCGAGATGGGACCCTGAGCCGTGGGGGAATGGGAGTGGGGGACAAGACACACACTCATCATGCACACACAGATACAAACGCACACACCAGATTCACAATAACACAGAGATTACACCAGGTGTTGGGACAATCCTGTTTCCATTTGGTCTGTGAAGGAAACCCAAATGAAACTCCAAGTCAAGGATCAATTATTCAGTTCTTGACCTGGAGCCTCAGCTGTTTCCCACTTCAGATGACCGGAGAAGGGTCTGTTGCAGAATGATTGGGGAGTGATCGCTGAATTACAAACGATAAACCACCATGTGGGAAGAGTAAAGCACCAGAATACGGACTGTAATGTCGGTACCTCTTCCACTCTGAGAGGACATTAGGCCTCATTTCAGAACTGGGGGTGATACACTATGATAGTTTTCTAGCTTTTTCAGCTTGATTCTGTCCCACTGGGTTGCAGAGATGGAAAATAAGTGCATTTATACTAGTACTATACTTACGTCCACTTCTGAAGAATTGGGGATTTGAGTATTTCCATTTTATGACACTTTATATTTCCTGCACTACATTTCACAGGGAAATACTGCACTTTTTACGGCACTACATTTATCTGATGTACTTACTAGTGACTTTGCGGAATACGCTTTTACATGCTGAGGTGAAAAAATCTGAAAATTAAGTTGTTAAGACTCGAATTGTTTTATAAGCGTTTGCAAAAGGATCAGTGCAATGTCTGATCAAACTGAGGAGCAGGCCGCCACGGACTGACGTCGAGCACCAAGTGTTCAGTGCGTTTACAGAAAACAGGTCATACAAAGGTCATGCAAATGCTGCGGCATATCAGATAGTAACCAGACAGTTCTTGTTTTTAACCGCTAGTGGATACGAGAGTGAGACAGGAACTGAAACTTAGAGACGGCACCTCTGCTACAAGGTGCTTGAAGGTAGCGCCTCTGCTAAGTTCACTAAGTCAAAGGTAAAGAGAGCACAGTGGAAGTTTCCACTACAATGCAAAACCTCAAATGAGTTTACACCAGCCAACATGTGGAGCCGTCACGGCATTAAAATACTTTTTACAGATTAATGCTTCAGTAATTTAACTCTCTGAGAGGAAACTTCTCCACAACGATGACTCCTTTTCATACTTAAATATATTTCACTATTAATATGTTCCTATTTTTTCTGAAGTAACATTTTGTTTTGTTATTTTTACTGGGGTACCTCAATGCTACTATATACTTTTCCAGTATAGTATTGCTACTTCATCTTCAAAAAGGGATTTTAGTTTTTTCCACCACTGTTGGATTGTTAATTATAAGTCAACAGGAGTTTAATAATAATGCCTGTATATATATGTACATCTATATAGCCGCTCATGCAAGAATGTGGTTTAGTTGATTTTTTTTTTTTTTTTTTATAATTCGCTTTTTACTTGTTTAAATATTAACTGTCCATTTCTTAACTAATTCAGCGAAGGCTTTTGGACAGCTGTACCTTCCATCCATGATCATCATTAGCCATGATGGTGATATTGCAACTGAATGTCTGAAGTTCAATTTGCAAACTCTGTATAGCTCATGTGTCATACTGTTTTCCAGACCAGTTTAATGACTTATAATCAATTATATAATGACAGAAAGCAGAGAGAGGTGTTTGTTGATGATTTGTCATTTTTACAATCTGTTTCTCCATGACTGCAACCGTCTGTCAAAGAAGCGTGGGAGGAAGATTTGCATTTTGTCGGAAATGCCAAATTTCTGGGTTGTTTTAAGGCATTCAAATTATGCTGTACAAGAGGACGGTGATCACTTTCAAATATCAAAGATAGCGACACATAAAAACAATATTTCATTTTGTCTTGAGGATATAGGAACAGCGTGGTGGCACATCCCTCGTAACCACTGATGATCACAGCCCAAACATTTTCTCACAGGCCTGAACTGAAACAGAGTTGAGCTCAATCACCGGCACAGAACAGACAAATACAAGTTTACAACACTGTACATTAATTAACGCGACAGAGCCAATAGTCTTTTCACAGGCAGATGCCTCTTATCTTATCAATAAACATTCTACTATCAGTCCACTATCATCATATCTTAATCAGAACTACACTTAATCTGTAATCTTGATATTTCTACAGAGGATTAGGCAGCCACTTCACTCGGAAACAAGGGAACAAGCCAGTCGTGCACTCCCTGGAAAACAGGAGCTCAATTTTTTTCTAAAAACTCCGGACTGGTATCCCCAGAGTTTTAAACACAAACATTTAAGATCAGAAAAATATTGAGCTTTGTTTTTGTGGTCAAATAATTGTTCTGTGACTAAAATCCTCTCAAAGAAGTGGAGCCCCTGTCAAAGTGACATGGCTACGAATCCTCCTGCATCAAAAGTGATGATACTACCATGAGATAAGATATGGCAATACATATCTTATGCTGTGTTATCATATTACTGGGAAATAAGATATGTCGACGCATATCTTATATATACTTGATAAGCTTTCATGCATTTAGCCAGCCAACTAGAACTGTACGCTGGGCATGCATCAGTGTAATTTCAACAGTCTACAGCATATTCAGACAAATTTACCTATAAATAGATGATAAGCATTATCTTATGCTAAGTAGTCTAATCTCATCTTACTTCTATAGGCCTATTACATTTATTTGCTAATGAAATCTTACTGTAGTGAAAAGACTTCTATAGAGGATCTTCTATAGTAGGCACCCCCTGATACCAGGACTGACTTGAATGGATGGAGAGCTTGTGTGAATGTATGCGAGTGCACGCTGTGAGTGTGCATGTGTGTGTGTGTGTATGTTTGCATATGTAAATTGGTGGTATAGTGCATTTATGTGTGGTGTGTTTTAAGATAGTAGTCGTTGACTGAGTGAAATAGCTTAATGATGACCTTGACTCACATCGTGATGATACTAATAAAACTAATTAAAAAAACAAAACAAAAAACTGATATTGAAATGCAAGAGTAAACACATTATCCGCTATTATCCCTCTAATTTTAATTTACATTGGAGCAGTGATGTAGCGGTTACGGCCTTTCAAAATAAGGAGATTTTTCCTTTAATCAATATTCATACAAAATACTTCATCACCGAAAGTTTTGTTCAAATCAAATTAGTGATGTTGCAGATTAGTTAGAAATTTGACCTTTTAATTATAGCGCCTCCAGCAGACTAATCACGGTAATCTTTAAATACCAGAGCAAAATCCATTATTGCACCAAGGTTTATTGAGATAGTAAGAAATTTGAGTGAAAACCCTTTGATCACAGCGCCCCCTTTAGGCCAGTTTCTGGTAATAGAGACATCATTTCGATGTTCAGGACTGTTGGAAGGAACACAAAATCTGACCCCACCCAGCTGAACCATAAAATTCTGCTTAAAAAACCACAATGTATCTTTTTGTGTGTATTGTTTGTGTATTTGTATCTGCATTGGTATTTGCATTGGAGTTTGTGTGTGTTTCTGCTGTGGTAGCCTGATCAGGAGATGCAGAGCAGTGAATGACACTGGCTGGTAGAAGCTGTCCTCTTGGTGAGCTGGTGATCGGACACACACGTCAACACACAGCTGTGCTTTGTTTTGCTGCAGCTTACCCTTGTGTGGTGTCACCAGCAGGTCCAGCGTCTTCTGGGACAAGTTCGGCCAAATGGCCATCATCTCTTTCCTCAACTCCGCGTCCATCTGGTGCTTGTCTGCACCGCCTGGGTGGCCCCGCCCCCGGTGTGGGCGCACACACACACACATCAAACATACGCACCCACAAATGCACATACACACAGACAGCGAATGCCCATAATGCACACAATAAACACGCATACACGAACAGCAAACATATACACACATACAAAACACATACACACACCAATACACACACAGCAATGATGGTACAGACCAAGAGGTAAATTCCCAAAAGAAATATATTTAGCCATTCATGCGGATACACATTCACCCAAACAAAAAAAAAAGGGTTTTGTTAGTGTTGAGTTCACATCTCATTTGTTACCTAAATCAACATTTTTTGCTGGAGAGACAGACTGATAAGAAAGACAGACAGAGCGAGAGCGACAGAGATGAAGTCACACCCATCGGAAAAAGCAGACAGGAGGAGAACTGAGATGGACGGAGAGAGAGGAGGGATCGTAGGACTGAGCGGCGTACCCTTGGCGATCTTTATGTCCAGGGCCGTCCTGATCAGCGCCATGAGGGTGGAGTTAAAATGCACCGTGTTGTCGTCGGCAACCGGCAGATCCATGCGCAGCAGCCTCTGTGGAGAGCCAGTCAGGATGAGAGGATGAGAAAGGGGCGTGTCCTGCAAAGGGGGCGTGTCTGAACCTCCAGGAAGGGGAAGGGGAGGGGTTTAGGGGAGGGGTTGAGAGAGCTCCATAGACACCAGCCAATCAGAACAGGACAGGGTTTGTCCAGCTTTCCCAAACGGTCATTGAGACAGATAAGAGCTCAGTCGAGGACAATAGAGCGGTCAAGGCAATGCTTTCTCATCAGAGATAGGTCGAGTCAATCGGGGGGGGTGAATTTACGTTCGAGGCATTGTTTGAGCTTTAAAAAGTCCTCTTTGAAAACAGGTAGATGTTTGCTAAACTGAGTAACTGCTGAGCACGCATTTGTCGTTCATTTCAAGTCGGTTGCACACACTTCATTTTATCGGTGCATGCGTTTTTTTTTGGGTTTTTTTTTGCTTTAAGTGACTCCCATAGGTGAGTCCCTGTGTCTCCTGTTTGCCAGTGATACTCTACAAGACAGCACAGCTATCCAATGGGGGCCATCTGCTGCTAAGCAACTGTGAGAGCCGAGAACCACAAGGAAGAACAATCGGAGCCAAAATGGCCTCCGACCCAACCTGTGCCCATGTTCCCTAAATGTGTGAATGCAGTGGCGCATTCACACATCTTAGTTCTTGCACACATATAGATAAATATATATATAACAGTACACATACACCAACCACCCACCCCCTCCCACCTCCAGCCCAACATCCCCGCCCCCCTCCCCCGCCCGGACTTACACACAATTATTTGCACAGACTGCAATTAAGTGCGCTTAATTGGAGTCCTTTGCAGACAGAATAGGTTGACTGGAGAACAATAACAGTATCACTGGTGTAATTCTGCCACGTTCAAGGAGACTGCGGTGTTGTTTTACTCAATCGAGGCATCCGCTATAGAGCTCCCCCTACCTGCATGGAGGTTCCCTGTCTTCACATATCTAAACCAGGTAAAACCAATGGAGCAACCCCGCGGATAGAACAAAACAAGCTGTTGGGGCCGCTTGCCGTTCCTATCCCCCTTAGTTGGCATCCATTGGGTTTGCCTATGAACATGAGCATTGGGCACTCACGATGGCAAGCACGGTGTTGAGATGGCGGCAGTGTGTGTACGTGCTTGTGTACTTGTTGTCTTTGGGTGCGTGTGCGAGTGTCGGGCATGCCCAAAGCCGGGTGCGTGGCAGGCAGAGGGCAGCAGCCAACATCCACAGCTCCTGGCAGGCAGGCAGGCAGGCAGGCGTGCACGATGTCGCCCATAGCCATGCGACAGAGAATGCGAGGATTGCGTGCATGCGACACCACACAACACCCCCCTAGTAAGTAAATCCCACCGGCCCGGACACACAGAGCATGCAGCATGCCTCCACCTCACCCCCCCTTATCACCCCACCCCCCACTACTCTTCCCAACCCTTCCCACTACCCCCCCCGTTCCCATCTCACCCAACCCCACTATCACAATACAAGCAGCCGTGCATCCGCGCAAAGAGAGTATCCTCAATCCAAGTGGATTGATCCTGCTGATTGACAGATTAATTTCTTTTGTCACTCTCTACAATTTCACATCATTTGTAATTTCCCTTGTTCGAAGTCAAATTGGACAGCGATGGTGTTACTTTATCACCAAGTCAAGATCTCTCTCAATGCCAAACGGGTGCAGTGTCTTAAGGGGGTGTCAAGAGTTAGAGAGGATTAGAGTTGTGGCATTCCCTGAAAGAAGACATAAAAATCATAGAGAAGATCAAAAAGAGATGATTGATGTTTCTTTTTTTGGTCCTTTTTGGACCAACCAGACTCCGTAGTGGTAGGGTAGGACAGGGGGGGAAGGGGCCTATTTGGGGGGGAAACATGGCGGCGACAGCAGTTATTTGAGTTCAACTAGGCGGCTCTAAGCTCGGTCATGAGATGGGGTTACAGATAAAAAGGGAGGGCGAGAATGAGGAGGAAGAGGAGGAGGAAGAAGAAGAAGAGGAAGATTGCGATGACACTGAGAGAGCAAAAGAGGAATCGAGAGCACGTGGTTCAGCTGAAGAGGAAACAGAGAAAGGGGCGGTGAGAGAGGGTGTGTGTGTGTGTCGATAGAAAGGGGAAAAGAGAGAAGGAGAGAGGAAAGAAGCGAGAACTACAAGACGAGAGAAAAAGACAAGGACTATAAAAACGACACTGACATAAGTTCACTGAGAAGAGGCCAAGTCCAAAAGCGAGCTGTGGTTGCAATACACGGTTATCAAACCTACTTTTCCCAGTGAGGGTGAAGGTCTGTCTTCTGCTAGAGGGAACATCAAGAACTTTGCTACAGACCGACTGGACGTTTAGAGTGATCAGTGTTAAGGGACCAAAAGTCCAAGATATCTAACCTTCCCCTCTCTGCGCCGAAAAACACCATGAGGACTTTCTAATCTCAATGGATTTTTTTTTTTTTTTTTTTTTTGCATGAAGTTTTATCGATGGACACTGGAAGGCTTCGATGACTGACATGTGTGATGGGGCCGTTGCCGGGGCAGCTGACAGACTGGAGAGAGCAGGAGAAGGAAAGAACAGAGAGGAGAGGAAAGATAGACAGAGACAGAGTAGGGTGGGATGGAGGTGGGTTAAAATGGAGGATGGCTGCTGATTGCTGATTGACAAGTGGACGCAGAGATGGGAGAGCGACACAGAGGAATGAGAGAGCGGCGAAAAAGTGAACGAGGAGGTAGAGACAGCGATTAAAAAAGGTGGAAGAAGAACAAGGACGAGAGCGAAAGGCTGAAAAAGACAGAGGACAGCAAGAAGGAGAGAGTGAAAATAAAAGACAGAAAGAGAGGCAAAAGGAGCGAACAAGAGACTGACATCCAGATTCACTTAAGATCGGGGTTCGGGGGTGAGTTATATTACTAAACCAACTAAATCAGAGTCTCATGATGTTCACTACCCGTACGTAATTAGTGGACATTGTGCCTAATAATGCTGCTAAAAAATAACATGGTCATACAAAATTGCAAAATCACATTATTTCACATATTTTTCACATGTTTTGCATATTTTTTTGAATTTTCACATTAAATTCAATTCAAAGAGATTGCAAATTAATGCAGATTTCCAACTACATTATATGAATTGCTATGCCCTGTGTCACAGAACGCCCATAAGTTCAAGGACATCATTATGCATCATTATCATTGTCATCATTATGCAAATAAAGTGCTTCCATCTCTTTTTTGAAAAAGGCAAAAACTACCTCAACTTTTTTTTTTTTTTTTTGCAAAATTTAGTAAGCTTTTTTGAATTTTGCCATTTCCATCAATCTTTTCTAATGAGATACTTCAAAATGTGAATAAAAATACATTGATGTAAACGTGGCTACTGTCACGGTGAAGAGAGAACTGAGTCTGAAAGCAAAGCTCTTCATTTACTGATTTTGATCTAAGTTTGAACATTCTCCTATGATCACAAGTTTGGGTTAGTGACCAAAAAACATGGATGGATGAAGCAGATAGGAGCATCTGCACCTTTAGTTTAGACGATTTGCGCTGCACCTTAATTTCCATAAATTTCTTTGTGGATAACGAGAACTCTGTGCTCTTAACTTCAGCGCCGGAGACACAAAAAAAGCACAAATTTCGCTTGTGCTGGTATCTTAGTGAATCTGGATCTCAATGAGAAAGGGAAAGACAGAGAGAACTGACAAGTCAGGACTGCACTGAAGTGGAGAGTAAGGATGGACGACAAGACAAACGAGGGACAGCGAGTGCCGAAGTGTTTGACCCAAGCCTTTACACTGCTGGTCTGTGGCACACAAAGAAGCCAAAGTTTTCTTGGGTATTAAAAAAAAAAAAAAATCTTGAAAGAAGACACAAAACTGGGCTAGAAGGGCCAGCCAGAACTTTACCTACCCATTTGATTACATGTTGTGCAGTCAGTGTGTGTTTGTAATGTGTGTGTGTGTGTGTGTGTGTATGTGTGTGCGCACTAGAGTGCCATCCACAGGAATAAGAGACGCAGAGGACTGAAGATAGTCACCTTGCCAATCCTTCTGTACCTGCATCGTAAGCAGCAAATCATTGCACCGTGTGAATATAACCCTGATTAGAATAGTTCCGCTTCTTCCATTCACTTTCTATTGTGTGTATCAGTATGTAAACGGCAGATTTTAGATGAACAATTTACTTTAGTTGTCTATTGTGGATCGATAGCTCATTTTAGCTGAACATTTTAACACACAAACTCCAACATACAAGGTCATGAGCCATATCGATAAATGACCACATGCAATATTGGCTGCAGCGGGCACCCGTAGGTACATCGCTCACAATGCTGTGCGAATAATCATACTTCATAATCAATCTAAGGCGATGCTACCCAGATAATACGTCTTTTGGGTATGTTTTGCACTTTTTAACGTTCATTTTTCCTGTTTGTAATCAGTGATACAAACTGAGTCTGAGGGCAGTTCCTGTTAGAGGTTGATTAATTTCTGAACTCCTACTGCAGCATGCATGGTAAAACATGTAAAATGCAAATTTAAAAGCAATGTGATATGGCATTAATTTGCTACGAGGTAAACTAAATGAAGGTTTTCAGCTCAGTTCAAGTTAAATTAAGTGGAATCAAGTATACATCTAATCTATTTTCTTTTTTTTAAAAAAAAGAAGGAATTAGAATTGTGAGTATGTGTGTGCATGTTCGGTGTGTGTGTGTGTGTGTGTGCGTGTGTGCGTCCGTGCAGGTTGCAGAAGGACCGCCAAAGCCTCCTCCGTTCCCTTACTCCTGCGGCTTGACGGGAGGAAAATAAAAAGGGAAAAACAACAACAAAAAAAAAAAAAAAAGGAAAAAAAAAAGAGGAGACTGACTACCACTCCACTATCACTTCACTTCACGACGAAGCCCATCCCTCCATCCCCGCGGTCGGAGAGAGAGAAGAGAGAACAGCGCTCACCACCACCACAACCACCACTAACAGACAATAAGGAGAACACCGCTGGGAGGAGGGAGAGGAGGGAGGGAGGGAGGGAGGAAGAGGTGATGGGGGAGGGAGAGGAGGAGGAGAAGAGAGGGAAAGGGGGGGAAAGGGGGAGGTGAAGCCCTGGTATAGCAGCAGATGGAGGAAGAGGGGGATCTCCCCAGCGATGGGGAGGTATAAGAACGGAGATTGAAGGATCAGGGAGGGGAAGAAGGGAAGGAGGGGAGGAAGGGAGGGAGGGAGGGAGGAAGGTGGGGTGGTGGGAGGGGCGAGTCTACCTTATAGGCGACCCGGGCGGGACACCTCTTCCCGAGGCCTAGCGGCGGACACATGTGTCTTAGCATCTGATACATGTCTGTGTAACTGATCCGGCCGCTGGGGTGGCCACAGACACACACACACACACACACACACACACACACATGCACACATGCATCCAGACGCCCGCACGCCAACGCCAACACAAACACACACACACACGCACACACATACACGACAAACAGACAGAACAGAAGGACGACGTGAAAACGAAGGAGGAAAATAAATGATGAGGGCAGGGAGGAGGAAGAGGAGGACAACGACGAAGAAGAGGAGGAGGAGGGGAGGGGGGACGCAGACGGACAAAGGTGCATTGGGAGGAAGGGGGAGACATGAGGAGAAAAAAGAAAGCAACCGACAAAGGAAAGAAAGAGGGGGAAACAAATACATAGAGGTTATTGTTTTGATCGCTGTGGATACGCGTGGTGAGAGAGAGAGAGAGAGAGAGAGAGAGAGAACGAGAGAGAACGAGGGGGTGTAGTAAGTGGCTCAGCTCTAGAAGGGGTGGGGTAGGGGGTGGGGTGAGGGGGTGGGGGGTGCTGGAGGGAGGTGTTATTATTCGGCTCAGTTAGTCGTCGTTGAGACGCCGTTCTATGCGAGGTGAAAAGGGGATTCGGGCTGTTTTTTTTTTTTTTTTTTTTTTTTTTAGGTCTGCGCCCTCTTTCGCCGCTCGGATAGAACTGGCAGCGGGGCTTCTAGCAGGCAAGGAAAAGCACCGCTGCAGAGATCGGGGGTGAGTCACAATGGCAAGTCAATGCAGTCTGTTCACTGAGGCGGCGTGTCCACCGGGAACCTCTCCCGTCTCGCCGCCGTGGCTTTGTTTCCCAGATGTTTGTGGCGGGGGAGGACGTGCTGTTGCGTGCGTGCGTCCGACAAAGCGTCCGACGGCTTGGCGCGATTTAACCCTCCTGTTATGTTCACATTTTTGAACATCTTTTATATTTGGGGTCAATTTGACCCCAGCAGTTTAAACCTCCACAAAATTATTATAACTAAAATTGTTATCAAAGTTTATGTGTCAAGTACTTTATGTTTTTTTGTTGATTACCTAAATAGTCCTTTAAATAAAACATAACCCCCCACCCCATCCACCCCACTTATACATCCAGTATTCCTATTAGGCGCACTGCAAAAACGCAAAATCTTACCAAGATTACTTGTCTTATTTCAAGTCAAAAATGTCTTATTACTAGTCAAAATATCTCATTACACTTAAAATAAGACATGATCACCTCAGAAGTAACTTGTTTTTAGACAATTTTCACTTGTTTCAAGTGAAAATTCACTTGAAACAAGTGAAAATTTGCTTGTTTCATTGCCAGTGGAAAAAGTGAAAATTCACTTGAAATAAGTGAAAATTAGCTAAAAACAAGAAACAAATTTTGCCAATGAAACCAGCAAATTTTCACTTGTTTCAAGCAAATTTTCACTTGAAACAAGAGACAATTGTGTAAAAACAAGTTACTTCTGAGGTGATCATGTCTTATTTTAAGTTTAATGAGATATTTTGACTAGTAATAAGACATTTTTGACTTGAAATAAGACAAATAATCTTGGTAAGATTTTGAGTTTTTGCAGTGCGACAATGGAAAAATATGCAAATCACCATAAAATCTCACTGATTGACGTAAAATTGGAAAGAAATATTACTTTTTGGTGTTTTAACGGCTTTATATTATTTCTAAGTACAGATTTTTGTTATTTATAACCGATGCGTTACAAAGTGTGTACAGGACATTGAAAACATATCATGAGAATTTCATGTTTACCCGGTAGTACCCATTACATTAGGAACACTCATTAAATATGAAGCAAAAAAAAAAAATGATGTTAATTGTTTATTTAGAGATGTTAAACATTGGCTGGGGTCAAATTGACCTCAAACATAATAGGAGGGTTAAGTTAACATTTCAGAGCGTAACTCCTCAAACAGTGAGTTTCAGCCGTCCTGCAGCAACAGCAAAGTCCTGACCAGCGCCTCCCACAACCATCTGTTGAGCACACCCAGCTAAAAAAAAAATATAAATACATAAAAAAAGAGGTGCCTGGTGGACACAGGGCCTTTTCTACGTCCATCTTCCCCGCCCAAAACCACACACACACCCTGCCCTTTTCTCCCCCCCACCCCACTTTAATTCAGAGCCACAAACAGAGCGAGTTTGGCCATGTTTTATCATTTCACATAACGGTGCATTAAAACAAATTATCTCTTAAGCATGACATAGTAGACTGACTGTTTTGGCCCGGACGTCTGCAGGTTTTACTCCCAACTAAACACCACAGCAGCTGATTGAACCGCTTAGCTCCTCCTTTCTGGTTTTACTTGTAAAAGTAGAGAAGTTAGAAATACGACGCTAAAATACTAGGCAAAACCAAATTTGACTCTGGCGAGGATTATGCTGAATTATTTCGGATGACTTCTCTCTGAGCTTTGGGTCAAAAACATGGTGCAAGTACAGACTCTCAGCTACAAGGTAAGCTTTGACTTTACTTTTTCTGTCGCTCTTCCATGAAGCTTATTTCTGTGATGTTGGGGCTTTTTAGTGAGTGGTGTCGTGGGAATTATTTCTAATTCCTCTCGAATGAGGAACAAGACAGATGTCTCTTGTATGTTTTTGTCACACAATTTAACAGAATTACGCCCAGAGTGCAGAAGATCACAGTCTTATTTTACAAGGCGTTTGTTTGCTCTGCCCCCAACTCTTATCTGTCTGTTTCTACCAAAGTTAGCTGCTTAACAAGGCATTTGCTCAGCTTCTTACAGCTGAAACATTTTCATATTGTCGTCCTCACACAGCTTGAACACAGATAACACTCAGTACTTCTACTTCTATCTCACACTAAACAGAAATCTCTTCATTATACATAGCCCAAAGTCAATGTTTTATATATTTCTAAACATCATACTTATCATAATGGCTAGAGATTAAAGGTAATCAAACATCAGATAGGATTATCACACACAGGTTATGTAATCATACATTTCCTTCACAGTGCTTTTGGTGCTTTTTAACTTTTTTGTGACGTTGATTGATTTGTGTGACTGATCTAAAAACTGAAGATGTTTACCTGCATTATGTGCATTTTTAGTGAAACTGAATGTTTACATGCATGTATGCACATATACGACATCTATACTTTTACTTGAGTCAGACTTTCAGTGCTGGAGTGTTTTTGCCGCTACGGTGTTGCTCCTTTTCCCGGGGTAAATGTTTTGAACACACTGCTGTGGTGATTGTCTGGGCCGAAAACCTGTGGACTCTTGGGCCTTGGCGGTGTAAAGTTTGGAAACAACTGGCTTGGTGACAGCTACAGAGGTTAGAGTGGTGGCAGCACAGCGTGGCCAAACCCTGTCTGCGTATGCCTCTGCCCAAAAACACCCCCCACCTCCCTCTTCCAGCCCTCACCCAAAACCCCAACCCGTACAAGAACAATGCACATTGCTAGACCATTTTCTGCCCAGGCAAAATTAGACAGCAAGCAGAAATAAAAGACAATGGTTGACTGGAGTCTAGATTCTGTTTTTTTTTTTTTTTTTTACACAATAAGTGAATTAAAAAGGTGGACTGGTCAGTGTATTTTCCCCAGCGTTCAGTCAGAAGACAATAGCGAGTGCAGTGCACCACCTCATGCTTCACACACCACCACAGGTGTGTGGGTGAGTGCGTACAAGAGTGTGTGTGCATGTGTGTGTGTATGTGTGCGCGTTTCTGCATTGTCTCAAACATTCTCGTTGTCATATCAGAATGCATATACAAGAGAAAACCCGAAAACAAACAAACAAACAAAAAAAAAATATATATGATTCGATGGTGAAATGAGATAGAACTAAAGAAACCAAATAAATAACAAACGAGAAATGCAAACCCAGATGGAAACCAAACCAAAAAGGAGAAAGAAAATGCTGGAGTGGAAAAGAACTGGTTTTGAAAGAGAGAAGAAGAGCGACATTCATTCCAGTCTCTTAAAGGCGAGCAGGTTGCGTTTAAGTTTGTGCTTTAGGGGTTGGTCCAAACCTTGCAGGCCACCCTATGTGGGCATTTCTTGCCAAGGCCCAGGGGAGGGGAGATAACTCGCAATAAACTGTACATATCCTTATAATGTATGCGCCCGCTGCAAGAAAAATACAAGGGGGGGAGGTTAGGTGAAGGAACACAGAGAACACAGAGAGAGAGAGAGAGAGAGAGAGAGAGAGAGAGAGAGAGAGAAGGAAGAGGAAGGTGATGACGAGTCAGAGTAGGGGGAGACGGAGAAGAGAGAGAAGAGGAGGAGAAGGAGAAGGTAGAAGAAGCAGAAGAGGGAGAGAGCATTTATTTATACCGAGTGCACAGAGAACTAGAGGTGTACGACACCGTCCACACACGCGCGCACACGCACACACACAAACACACACACACACACACACATACACACATTATATCAGAAGGGAGAGGAAGGGGATTACATTCATGTCACAACTGTGTACAAATTGCCCCAGTGTGATTAAAGGAAAGTGAAAGAGAGATAGAGAGAGCAAGAGAGATAAAGAAAGGGAGAGAGAGAGAGTGAGAGAGAGAGAGAGAGAGAGGCGGCAGGTCACTGTCGGCCGCCCCTTTCTAAAAACCTCCTGAGTGAAATCATGACGTTAAAAGTCTTTCCCCGGTTTGGGACGGGAGAGAAATTTAAGGGTTAACAGTTATTTTACATTCAGTGTGTCAGTGTATCTGCCTCAGCTATGGCATTTATAGAGTTATAGTCAGTGTATACGCCTATTACACTGGCTGTAATGCAATATCTCAATATTGTATTTCAATTATATGGCAGCAGTGTTTTGGATACATGTGTCTGCGTATAAGACTGTATATGTGCCTGCTACTGTATGTGATTTTTTTTTTTTTTTTTTTGGGGTGGGGGCATGTGTATTGGTGTGTGTGTCTGCTGCGGTGTATATGCATGTGTGTGTGTGTGTGTGTGTGTGTGCGTGCGACTCACCAGGCGGCAGGGTCGTACTGAGCCCATATTCTTACATACTCGTCCAGGTGATGCGGCCCCAGGATGGAGGAGTCTCTCGTCAGGTACTCAAAGTTGTCCATGATGACAGCCACAAACAGATTCAGCATCTGGATCAGGATGCAATATTAATAATACTTTTCTGGGCAATATATCTTTATGGAGGTATGGTTTCTTCAGGCCCAGGGTGTGTGGCCCAGTTCCGGGAGACACCCCTGGGATGAGGAGAATTAATTACCTCCTATTCGTGCAATAACCCACTAGTTATATAGACCATATCGCACTAGTTATATAGACTATATTTATATATAATACTTATATTTATATATATTTAAACGGTCCCACAATTCCATCTCTGCTGTAATCCGGAAGCCAAGCAACGACATTTTGTTGCCAAAATCTCACTGCTGTGTTTTTTTGTGCAATGACAATAAAAGAAAGTCTAAGTCTAAGTCTAATATTAAAAAAAAAAAAAAAAAAAAAAAAAAAAAATGCAACGCAACTTCTTGGGGAACAAGAAGGTGATGCACGGGGTCATTTGCACATCTGCAGGAGGCGCAGCAGGCACCAGGAGAAGGAGGAGAAATGTTTCATCCTTGGTGTTGCTGCTCATATTTCTTTGAAAAGTTTGCAACACAGTTGTTTACCAAAGTCATATTTTATTTATTTATCTATTATTAATTTGCATGTATCTTTTATGCAGCCAAAATGTATTTTATTTTTTTATATTTATTTATTTTCTAATTTATGTATTTTCTATTTTTTTTTTTTTTTTTTTTTTTTTTTTACATTTCATTTAAATATATTTTTATTTTTCACAATCTCAAAATTTTTCACGTGCACCTACTGCGATGCAAAACAACAACCCCTGAAAATATGTTGCTTTCCAGGAAGGAAAAGTGAGTCTAACGGTGCAAAGTACAAGAAAATGAATATTTGAAAACCATTTTACAAAATAAAATCACATTCTGCTTTTTTTTTCTCACCAGGAAAGAGCAGAGGAAGATGAAGGAGACGAAGTAGGTGTAGGCGAAGGTGCTGCCACACTCAGGCTCTGTGTTCCCTGAGTCCGGGTCGCATTCCTTACCACCCAGGCAAGCCAGCATGATCTCATGCCACGCCTCGCCTGTGGCGCTCCTGCACGGGTGGACACACACACACACACAGATACACACACTTCAGCGTGCATTTCACAGACAGTGACGCTCATGTGGCGAGTTCAGTGTCAACCCAAACAAGCACAACAGATTCAAAATATGACTTAAAAATGAAATTAAAAAAGCTCTGGAGTCTCTTGAATGATATCTAGGTTTCAATTATGCAAAAAAAACAAACAAACAAACAAAAAAAAAAAACGCAGGTAGCAGTTTCAGACTCAACTGTCATTTTGGGAGCACATTTACACACATTTTCAGTGTTGGTGCAGGCACTTTTACTTTCTGTCTTTTTTTTTTTTTTTTAACATGAATAGATAAATCACTGTTGGGTGCACAAATGGAGTAAAAATTGAAGACAAGCAGAAAGAGAGAATAAAAACAGGGAAGCACAAAGAGGAAAAAAAGACCCACTGAGAGACACTGAGGTCAAGTCAAAGGACTCACCTGAACAGCAGCATGAGGGCCATGATGAAGGTCCTGAAGTTATTATGCTTGTTGATGGCGCTGTCTCCTTCCTCATCTAGAGCTAGGTTTCCAAACAACTGCACACACACACACACAGACACACACACACACAACCACACACAAACACACACACACAGAACAGAGATGCAAAACAATCAGTCATAATTCACTTCAAAAATGTTTTGGGGATGGCTGACATCCACCTGTGCAAAGTAACTCACCAGTGTTTTGACTAGGCATGATGGTGAGTAAAAAAAAAGACAAAAGTAATTTTTTTTCTGTTAACTATTCCTTTAACCCCACCCGGTGGCATACAACATAAAATCCACTGCAGCTGACCTTCTCTCTCGTTTGCTTATGGTAGTGGCTAATTCTTTAATAGTTCTTCAAAGTCAAAGGATAAATTTTGGTGAGGGTAAATGGGGTCCCGTGACCCCTGACCTCCAGATATCTGAATGAAAATGGGTTCTCTGGGCACCCATGGGTCTCCCTTTTGCAGACGTGCCCACCTTCTGCTAATCCCATGCAGTTTGTACTACAAACCATGCAAGTTTGTGCATGCAGTACAAATGCAGTACTGTTTTTTGCCTGCTGTAAAATGGTGTGTGTGTGCAGACTGGGGCCTAAACAGTCTTGGAGCTGCATCAGTTGGCTTTGACTGGAAAGCTGAGACTCTTGTGGATTCAATGAGCCACATTTGATTCATGTGTGATGATGTTGGCCCCCATAGGAGCCATTTCGTTGTAGTGAGACCATTTTTTGAAACTTTTGACGCCACCGCATAATAAGATCTACTACCTCTGGGATGATCACAGCCTCATGAAGCTTTACATCCACAAGCTAGAGAGAGAGGCCATTCAGAGGATGTCTGGTTTTCCGGCTATATTGATAATAAGAGGGAGTTTCTGAACAATTTCCGGAACAGAATGCCCACCATCCAATCACTGAAAAATGCAATTCTTACAGAAATCTTCAAATGTCAAAGGTTTTGGACACCAAATCAAAGCATGAATTTTTCTATGGTGTTGCTAAAGGTCTTGGTGTCCCAATGTGGCATTTCAAGGGAGTTTTGACCATTTTTATTAATTCTCAAGCAGTGAAAAATGGTCAGATTTTGTGCCTGTCTAACAAATGGTATCAACCCAAAAATTGCTGCAACAACTTCTGAAACATAAATAAGCTTGGGAATGGCTACCATATACTTCAGTCATGACATTGTAACCCATATATACTTCAAACTTTCCAAATTTGAATAGTAGCCTAAAAGCTAACATAAGAGTTTGCACACTATGTTAAAAAATGTGCAGAGAAATTTTTCTGACCCTCGGAAATGTTGTGTGTGCTTTCAAAGCCCCAGACAAGAAGGCTTAAAAAAAACTGACCATAAAGAGCGATGAGTTTGTGCATCTATGCTGATTTGAAACAGTTTTACAGTGGAGCCAAAATGGCGGCTGATAGGCAGCACTCACCTGCATGCCAATGATGGCGTAGATGAAGAAGAGCATGGCGATGAGCAGACAGACGTACGGCAGAGCCTAAAGCAGCAGACGGACAGAGAGGAAGCATCAGTCAAGGATGTGCAGTGGAGTGTGTCTATTAATATAAATACATTTTGTGTGTGTGTGTGTGTGCTTGCATTCATAGGTATAAAAAGATGCATGGATTGATGTGTATATATATAAAAGTGACTATATGCGTCAGTGTGTGTGTACGTACAAAAGATGCACATACATCCCTATTTTCTCTAAATATGTGTGCATTTAGTGTGTGTAAGTGTGTGTGAAGTCAACCAGGCAGTCAAAGTGCATGTGTGTGTCTCTGTGTGCATAAATGTGCATGTGTGTGCTTGTAGACGTGTGTGTGTGAAATTGGGTGCGCAGTCAGTGTGTGCATGCTTACACAGATGTGTGTATGAAATGTTTGTTTTTCACTTTTTTTCCCAGAATATTTGAGAAAAATCTATCAGTGGGGCGAGATAATCCCACTTCTTCCTGTGCAGTTTCAATTGCTTCATGTTTTTTTTTTTTTTTTTTTTTTTTTTTAAGGAAACAAGTATAAGTATGTTGAAAAAAGGCAGATCAGCACACTAGTATAGCTGATTGCCACAAGAAAGTGGGATTATCCTTTCCTATTGGCGGACGTCTTCACTTATTTAGCAAATAACAGGATTTTAACACTGACTGTGAGACTAAATGACTTGCTAAGACAGGGATTTTTTTTTGCACTGTGTGTGTGTCAGTGTGTGTGTGTGTGTGTGTGTGTGTGTGCTTGCATTCATAGGTATAAAAAAGATGCATGGATTGATGTGTATATATAAAGTGACTACATGCGTCAGTGTGTGTGTACGTACAAAAGATGCACATACATCCCTATTTTCTCTATATATGTGTGCATTTAGTGTGTGTTTGCATACATGCACGTGTGTGTGAAGTCAACCAGGCGGTCAAAGTACATGTGTGTGTCTCTGTGTGCATAAATGTGCAGGTGTGTGTGTGTATGTGAAATTGGGTGCACGTACCTCTATTTTGTGTGAATGCATGTAAGCAGTCAGTGTGTGCATGCTTACACAGATGTGTGTTTAAAATGTTTGTTTTTCACTTTTTTCCCCAGAATATTTGAGAAAAATCTATCAGTGAGGCGAGTTAATCCCACTTCTTCCTTTGCAGTTTCAATTGCTTCATGGATTTTATTTTTTTTTATTTTTTTTTTTTTAGGAAACAAGTATAAGTATGTTGAAAAAAGGCAGATCAGCCCACTAGTATAGTTGATTGCCACAAGAAAGTGGGATTATCCTTTCCTATTGGCGGACGTCTTCACTTATTTAGCAAATAACAGGATTTTAACACTGACTGTGAGACTAAATGACTTGTTAAGACAGGGATCTTTTTTGCACTGTGTGTGTGTGTGTCAGTGTGTGAAGACCTTGAAGGACTGGACGAAGGTCCACAGCAGGATGCGGATGGTCTCTCCCTGTCTCAGCAGCTTGATGAGGCGAGCTGCTCTGAACAGCCTCAGGAAGCTCAGGTTGATGAAATTATTCTACAGCAGAGGAATGACTCAGTCAGCTTAACCATCGACACATTTCGTCATCACAACCTCTCTCTACCAAACACAAAAAACTAAAACGACAGCGGGAGTAAGACAGGAGGAAGAGATAGAAAAAAGGAGAGAGAAATAAAGAAAGGAGGGGGAGGGTTAACCTAATAAAACACAACCAAACTGCAAACATAACGACACAGGTTAGATACAAAAATAAATGAGAGAAAGAGAGAAAAAGTGACAAAGAATAAGAAGAGAGAGGAGGAGAGGAGGAGCAAAGAGAGAGAAAACAAGGAAATTCATAAATCAAAGAATCTAAAGGTCATCATCCAATCTGGTACAGCAGAAGGCTTTTTTTAAGAGAACCAAATGCACTGATCTCTGGGGGACAAGCAGGCCACAGAAGATGGAGTGCAGTGCAATGCAGCTGTCAACCACACACACACACACACACATGTACACACACACGCGCACACAAGGGAGGGAATGGCTTAGGCCACGTCTACACAGTTGCTTTTGAAAATGCAGAAAAAAAGAAATAAAAAAATCTGTCCACATGGAAGCGTTTGCAAAAGTTTTTCTGTACAAACATACAACTCCACGATACGAGTCTGCAAAAAGACGCTGAGGAGGGACTGGAGCGGTGCAGTCGAGTTAACGCAAGTACAAACACAGTTAAAAACATCCTAACAGCCTAATGTCCAAAACTGTGAGGAAAACAAAAGTTGGTCTCCAAGTCTGGCCACATAAAGCAGCATTAAGTGCATAAATGAATATGCATTATTGTAAATAGTAAAAAAAAACAAAAAAAAAACAATATCAGAAAAAGTCGCTGCTTTCTTTCTGCTTTTCTTTCTAACATCTCCGCTCTGACCATGTCAAGAAAAGCAGTGACTGTCATCAAATTGTACCATTGTCACTTCTTTTATTCCACTCTGGAGAGCATTTAGCAAAAGTTGCATGTTTTTGTGTGGAGAGGAGCCCAAATTGGGGGAGAAAACAATAAAAACTTTAATTTTGAAAACAATTATCAGCATGTGGACGTGGCCTTAAGGTCGTTTGAGGCACCCAGCATTTGACACGTCTAGGTTTTGAGGCAAGCTTTCTTTTCAAAAAATGCCCTGTCGAAAATTGGCTTTTCATGATGTCTGAGCAGGAGGCAACGCATGTCGACGCTTGTTGAACATATGGCAGCAGGACCACGGCCTGGATCCAGACCCACAAAATGCTGAGATTCGTTTTCGTTCATATTTGCTCCTTCTCAGTCCTCATGTCCATCCCTGACCACTCACAGAAGTAAAAGGTTTTTTTTTCTTCATGCTGTAAACTAAGTATTACATTTAGCAGTACTAAGTCAAAGGTAGGTGGACTTTCTGCATGATTTGAAAGACTTTTCGCCAGTCATCTGACAAGCTTAAGCGCTCAGGAACTTCCTCAGAATTGACAAAGCTTCTCGGATGAATGGCTAAAAACGTCTTCATGATTACACAGAAAGTCCAGCTGCCTAATAGTCCAGTTGAAAATGAAAATTAGTGACACTGTGGGGTGGAATCCAGCCTGGTAAACACTTACAAAACTGCTTCCATATTGCTGAACCTTAGACAATTTAGCTTTTTCAACCTTTACAGTGCTGGTGCCACAAATTCAGCCCATAGCCAAGCTCCCTGTGGAGGCTCTGACGCTCTGTGGTTGACAGGCAAGGCAGAGGAGAGGAGGATGAGGAGGAGGAAGGGGGCAAGGACGAGGAGGGGTAGGAGGGACAGACCAGCAAGCAGACTCAGTGCAGGCAGTAGCATGGCTTGGCTTGGCTTGGCTTGGCATGGCATGGCATGGCAGCATCCTTTCCGAGGAAACTAACAGCCTGCATGCAGACCAGCGGGGGCCGGACTGGCCGAACACATCAAAACATCTGACTCAAACATTCACAGATTTGGAGTGTCAGAATTTCTCATTTTGCATGTGTTTGATGTGTGAAGGCAAGGTGGGAAATGAACACCAGCCACCAGCCAAGTGCTGGCAATTTTAACAGTTTGGTAGTGTTGTCATGATAACCAAAATTTGAATAGTTAAGAATATTCAGTAATTTCACTCAGTGTGCTCTGCAGAGTGAAGTTCCCTTTTAGCATTGACTTCAGAAGGCAAATACGTGCTAAGAAGACGTCAAAGAAGAAGAAGAAGGAGAAGGAGAAGACGAAGAAGAAGAAGAAGATGATGATTAAGAAGAGGAAGATGACAAGAAGTTTATTGTGGTTGTATCAAAATTTTAGCTCTTTATCTCTAGCAGAAACTGTTCCTGTCCGATCGGGTTGGGCCAGGTTCGGACAGGACAGACACTTCAAGCATGGCTCTCGGTCAGGTTGGATTTTTAGCCTCAGGTCTAAAGTTTTATACTTTCCAACTCATTTTAATATCTAACATCTGTGCTGTGTAAATTTACTTACCTACACAGGTAAATGTCAAAGAAATCAACTGAACCGAGCCAAAACGATGCAGGGCAGGCAACGTTCAACAGGACTCAAACTGTTTGTCTTAAGTCATGGATTGAAGAAAGAATTTGTCAAACCTGGCATTATGTAACCATAACTATGGTTAACCAGTAGCCTTGAGGTACATATCCAACGTGTAAATGATGGGTTTTATTGAGGCTCTGATTGGTGTTAGTTGGGTTCCGGCAGAATTTTCTCAAACTTTGGTCGGATAGGATTCAACACTTTGTTCTGTTTGGCGGGATAAGTGGCGTTTGGACAAAATTTTCTTGGCCAAGGTCGGGTCAGCTCAAAGTCAAACTCTAGCACTTGAAAATTGAGGTATCATGACAATACTCGTGTCAACTGCGCATTTTGTGAGTGTGTTTGTACTGAAGGTGTCGTAGCAACAGTAGCCGTAAATAAGCCCCTCTCAGTCATCAGGTCCAAAATGAGTTCAAAGGTCATCATCCAGGAAGCACATGCAGCGGGATCAAGGGTGGGGTCAAGGGTTGAGGCTGGTCTTGGGATTGGGGTGGGGTGGGGCGGGGTAAGGAATGGGGTGGGGAGTACACATGACCAATGAGGATGCAGCAGAAAGCTTTGAGAGATAAATTACAAACCAACCGGATTCTACATATGCGAAGATGTAGAAAGATGAATGGGGAGGAAGGAATTTTTTTTTTAATTTGCAGTACAGTGTGAGTGGGTGAGAGACATTTTGGAGGGGAGGGGCGGTCGTGAGTTTATTGTTGTTGGGGCAGAGGCATGGGGCGAATCGCACACCACCACCACCACCACCACCACCACCATCACCATCATCACCACCATCATCATCATCATCAGCATCATCATCATCATTATCAGCAGCAGCATCATCATCATCATCATCATCACAGCACCACCACCACACATCATGGCGCATCACGGATGGAGAACACGATGGAGGATTTCATAGTGCATTTTGATTGGATGGATATTATCAGAGGAGGAGTAAAGGGGGAGGGGCGTAGGGCGCCAACAAAGTAGAGAGGTTTTTAAAGAAAGCATGTAAAGAGATAGAAGAGGAAGACGGAATCATTATGGGCGTCGTTAAAAGGCTGCCAAAATACACAACTTCAAGTCAACAACAGCAACAACAGTTGGAGAACTTCTAGAAAGGTTCAGCCCTTCCCTGATGATTGCTGAAGTCGTCATCAGATATGTGCTGTTTTTGTTTTTGCACCAGGTTTTCAAAGTGGGTGGAGCTGCAGGTTCCAGTAAGTATTTACCCTGTTGTTTTTACCAAATTGGGAAATTTTACTTTAAACAATAACTGCAACATTACTCAACTCTGCCAAAGGAGCCATAAAGAAGCAATTCTACAAGATTACATTTCGGTATATATTATTATCAATTCTAAATATCTCAGACTCTGGGAAATCAAGTTTTTCTGTTGGTTCTGTATGTCAAATGGTGCTAACCAGTACAGTTACCGCTGCAAAATGACTGCCATTCAAATCTTAGTCAGTTTGCATGCAGTAATACGGAAAGGTCGTAATTTTAAAAGATATATCAGTTAACTGGGTTTGCAGGCTGACAGCATTTAACGATCTAACTATTAGCCAATTAGTTACTGTGCTCAAAGCTAAAAGGCTCAATTTCACCGGTGCGGGCAGCAGATGTTGAACCGTGGCTGTTTCTTGAAGCAAGTGCACCGGGTCGACCTTTCTCCTAAAGCTAAATGTGCACAGATGTTCATCAACAACCCCAACCACCTAATATATACACAGTCTTGTACCTTTGACTTTTTCAAGTGAAACTCATGATTGAAACATGTTGGAAATGCTCCTAGAGGCTGTCATATGACACCGAATTTTGGAAAATGAATTTGATTTTTACTGCTGGAACTCGGCCCAATACAGCCCCGCCCACTTCGCAGCTCTTTTTTTAAGCATTATCACAGCATTTAGCATTAGTTAGCACAGTGATTACCAAGGTTTGATACTTGAAAGACTCCAGAGGGAACCCACAGCAAAATGCGGAATTATTAATTTTGCTGTTACTTAATTGATTTGAATTCAGGAAGCCAAAAAAATTAAAATAGCCCCAAGATCTGTCCATTAATGCACCAAATCATATCAACCAACAATAATCTTCGTATCCGAGGGATGAAATTTTAACAAATGGCCAAGCGATGCATTAAGATTCATAATTTGATCCTTATTGACAAATCCACGTTTCTATGTTGTCTTTGGCAAGTAAATATAGCTGGACCACAGGGAAGGGCTGAAGTCATCACTAATATGAATCTTACATCATAATAAGCAAACATGTACTGTATAAAAGACATAGATGTACAGACACACACAACACACACAAGTGCATTAACAGGCAAGGACACACACAACAGGGCATTATTTCATATGACAGGTTTCACTTCAAAACTGAATGTGTGTGATCTGAAAAATGCAATCTGACACGACGATTGCTTGTGTGAAAGCAAAACTCACTACTGAATATTACAAAGAAATTACAGCTCATCGTCACCTCAGCTCTTGTAAAAGATGCTGTCGTCATCGTTTTGTTTTAATAATGCACAACAAGACATCAAATCCGTTTTAAAAAGTGCGTTTTGAAATGAAACTCCTCATATTCTGTATCACAGAGTGAGACACACAACGTATAGATTCACACGGTCCATCCGGGTACTCGCACGATATAATTAAGTGGTAACCACAGCAATCACTCGTCTCGCTTTATGGCTGTCAGCATTAGATATTTAACATTTTGTACCATTTACAGTCTGCTGACAAAGGAGGCAGCCAGATATGAAAAAGTCAATAGATTTGACACTGTGACAAGGAATCAAAAAAATGAAACATATGCTTAGTGCGGGTTAACAAAGGATTTCCAAATGAGTTGTTGGGATGGGAGCATATTCAGTTGACAACTGTGTGGGATATGAAGTTGTCAGCTTAATAATAACCTGTCGAGTTTTTCCCTCTCGGACCCGCCTCACCGTGTGTGTCTATAAGGCATGATTGGTAACTGGTTTCAGCGTAGGAAAAATCAGTCTAAATCATCTTTTCAGGGAAGTTGAAAGTTTTTTTGTGGTGTAATCCAGCTAATGGTTTTTAAATTGTGAAAATACAAGAAATCACCATTATGTGGCAAACTTTGGTACTCTGCTTGTTTATAAGGCATTGGTGAGTAGGCAGTGTTTAATGCCACAGTGAAAATTTACTTGAAACAAGTTAAAATTTGCTTGAAACAAGAAACAAATTCTGCCAATGGAACAAGCAAATTTTTACTTGTTCACTTGTGTCACTAGTAAAAATTTGCTTGTTCCATTGGCAGAATTTGTTTCTTGTTTCAAGTAAATTTTCACTTGAAACAAGTGAAAATTGTCTAAAAACAAGTTATTTCTGAGCTTTTAACTGTAATGAGATATTTTGACTAGAAATAAGACATTTTTACTTGAAATAAGACAAATAATCTTGGTAAGATTTTGACTTTTTGCAGTGCATATTTATTCTTGTCATTGTTCCAGTAGGAAAACAGTGAGGTCTTTAGGTCTGGAACTGGGTCTGATGACGTGAACCACCACGGCTGGATTAATTAAAAACGGAAGAAAACTAAAACTTGAAAATTGCGCTTTTGATCAATCAGAGTCAGAGTCACAACCCCGACTGATTTCTCCTGCGGGTCGACTGAAGCCAGTTTCACGCAGCAAATCCCCAACTCATGTTCAGCATCAACCAACAGCCCCAGTGTCATGTTTCCCCCGCCCCGATGCTTGACGGCACTTACCCCCAGCTCTGTCACTAAAATGTCAGTGATGCTTCCCAGGACGGAGACAAAATCAAAAATGTTCCAAGCGTCTCTGAAGTAATTCTGTTGGGAACAAGAGAGACAAGCGGGAGAAGAGGACGAGTTAGCCCAATGAGAGCACAGGGAGCCATGAAGGTGACCAATCGTACGCTTCCAGAGCCGAGGACGCGGGGCGGGAAGGGCCCCACCCCTGGCCAATGGTGGTGTTGTTACCGTGGAGACAGGATGGAAGGAGGCTGATAGCGTGACTGCCGCGCGACACGGTGCGCTCTGGGTTTTTCAGGGACAGGAAGAACATGCTCTAGATCTGTCTACCAAAATAACCTGCTTTATAAATGAATAATAGGATGAAACACTGAAGCATATAGACTGGGTCAACCTAGATAGGAGTTTGTGCGTGTGAGTGGATGTGTGTGTGGATGTGTTTGTGTTTATGTGTGAATGTGAGTGAGCGTGTGTGTGTGTGTGTGAGCTCTGCATGTGTGCCTTTTTGCAGTCTTACCAGAGGGCTAAAGGCGATGATCTTGAGCACGGATTCCATGAAGAAGAAGGTGGTGAAGACGATGTTGAGGTTCTTCAAGACGTCATAGTAGGTTTCTGATGCTCCATCAAACTAGACACACACACACACACACACACAAACAAACAAGAAAGAAGAACAGTGCTTGATTTAGTAGCTAACTGCCTGACTTGTTTCTCATCATACTGCCAAAAATCTCGGTTTGGAGCTGACCTTTTCTTTTTTTCTTTCTTTCTTTTTTTTTTTTGGCACAGTGGTTCATAAGTCAAATGCAGGTCTTCTACCCTAGCAAAGGATTTGGCAGATAAGAGGCTAAACAGGGCTCGGTGTCAGCCCCTGAGGATCAGCGAGCGAGGACCTCCTTCAAGAATCGCACAAGAGGAAGAAACCATAGACCAGTGGTTCTCAAAGTGGGATCTGGGGGCCACCAGGGGTCTATCAGGGTCTCCCAGGGGGTCCTCAGCAACATGAGGAATAGTTTTTGACCAGCATTTAAACACAAAACATCTGATCCAGTAATACTCATCTGACCTTTAGACATATAATTTAAAAAATATAAATATTGCTTTCTTGACTTTGACATTTTGTTGGAAATGGCTATTTTTTTTTACTTTGCTCATTTCAAATGAGTTCTAATGACTCTAATGACTTCAAATAGGGGTCTGTGGTGTGTTGAAAGTTGGGGATCCACAACATGAAAAATTTCAAAACCCCTGCCATAGACCATAGACCATAATGCAATGCAGCCATAAGACATGTGTCTTGTAAATGTTAACTATTAACAAAAGCATCAAAAGTCTATGATCTTGTTACAGTTATTCCATGTCTTTCAGTAAAATATGTGTCCTATGGCTCAAACATGTTGATATAAAGCTAAGCAGAATATTGCTTAGCAGTATATACAGCAGTATGAAATTCAAATTTGCAACGGCTCATTACCGTGGTAGCAGATTCTTTTATTTGGAGAAAAAACAAAACAAAACAAAACAAAAAAAAACCCACATCTGAGCAACCTGAACGATGTGTGTTCACTGATGGTGTGGCTCTCGTTTTGTTTTTTTGTTTTCCATGCATCAGTGACGTGTAACTGAGGGCTCAGCGATTGGTTTTAAACTTTTAAAGACAGCAGGACCGGTACCTTCATCATGAGGACGATGGTGTTGAGTGCAATGAGAGCCATGATGCTGTACTCAAACGGCGGCGACACCACAAACTGCCACATGCGATACTGGAAGCTCAGTTTGTTTTGAGGCATGTGGCGGGTCAGAGGTCTCGCATTGATGGCAAAATCTATACAAGCTCTCTGGAGGAGAGAAGGGAACACAGAGAGAGAGAGAGAGAGAATATAACAAGAACAGCACATTAGAAAAAAAGAACATGATTTAATATGTCTCAGAAAGCCAAATTTAAGCCTTTACCGCTAGGGCTACATGGATATTTCACTTAAAACCACTACAAACCCACTACAGAGTGTACAAATAAAAGAGAAACACAGCTAAGGAAGGCATTGGAATGATAAATTATCTGCATAAGAGAAAAGGATATCAGGAAATCAATGGAAAATCAATGGAAAATCAATGGGAAATCAGGGGACAAAGTCTTGTTGTGTTTAGTGAAGCAGCGAGGATGCCTTTTGTCAAACTCTGCTTCATATTAAGATAAAACACAAAGATACCTGTTATTTCATGTTGAAAATGTCATATTATAACTGGTTTTAAAATTTTTTAATATGTTTTAATTAAAGTCTTACATATTAATGATTTATTTTAAGACTTTTTCAGACTTTTTGGGGACCTGCAGAAGTGTTTTATCTGCTCTCTTGAAATGTAGCTGATCGTTTTTGTCTGTTCAGACTCTTCTCACTAAACCTGACAGGTAAAAAAACACAAGTCATTTAGAAATCAGCATTAGCTGTAATCCTTGCTCTCATCCCTCCCCACCTCATTCTTTTCCAAGCTGTAGTCCTCCATCATCTTATCTCCCTGTTCCTGGAAGGTGATGATGATCAGAGCCACGAAAATGTTTACGAAGAAGAAGGGGAAGACAACGAAGTACACCACGTAAAAGATGGACATTTCCATCCGGTACCCTGGGCTCGGGCCCTGGTTCTCGTAGGTGGAGTCCACTGAATGCTTTAACACACTGGGAGGAGGGAGAGAGAGGAGGACAGGTGGTTATATACTCTGAAAATATACAATATGAGTCCAAATTTAAAAGGGTGCATTATCTATTGAAGGAGATTTTGGGTCTCCAGTGTATAAATATGCTTTAATTTGTACTGATGTTCTATGTATCACTGATGTAGAACATATCCCCCTTTTAGCTGAATATCAAATAATTTCATGTGTATGAGCTAACGTCATAAAAACTTAAAAAATCAAAATCAAATTCTATATTCTGATATTGAAAGCATTTTTTAAATGATTATATAAGTATTTTTGAAATATCAAATAACTGAAGACATTGGAGCTAATGCCAGAAAATGTAAATCAATTCCTGGACTGGTAAAGTAGTTAATTTCTTTTTTTTAAATAGATGATTGATGGGGCAAAATGTTTTCTTTGAGGAGTAACTGGGCTGCCTAGTTATGACTGAAATGATAATCCTGATTATTGTGCATTAGTTACGATTGTTGGTCTTGATGATTTCCAGAATAATATTGCTGCACTTTGGCATTTTAAATTTACATTTTGTCCATTTTCCGAGGGTTACAGGGGTGGTTCAAACATTTTTCAAAGCTGCTGCTATGCCAGCATTTCACAATTACTGTGTGTGTGTATGTGTATGTGTGTGTGTGTGTGTGTGTGTGTGTGTGTGTGTGTGTGTGTGTGTGTGTGTGTGTGTGCATGTTCCACTCACTCAGGCCACCCCTCTCCAGTGGATACTGTGAAGAGGGTGAGCAGGGCCCAAGCCACATTGTCGTAGTGGAAATCGTACTTCTTCCACTCCCGCTTCTGAGCTTTAACATTATCGTCTTCATACACCAAGTACTCGCCCCTGAGGAAGCAAACGGTTTTGAAAACTCAGTGAAAACAAAGTGAACAATAAAATATAAGAACATAAGAAAAAAAATTTTATAATTCAGTAAAAAGGTCATTCATTCATTCATTCATTCATTCATAGCAAATAAAGTTCTCAAACATCCTGCAGACTGTAATAAGGAACTTGTTTCTTTGCATGTTCTTGTAAGATATTGTAACTTTATTTATAGTCATTTTATTGGGAAAAAACAGTCATTATTTACTTTATGTGCACGAGAATCATGTTAATTCCTCTCAATCTGTGCCACCAAATCAATACGTTCTTCTTTTTCTTCTTTTTCGTGAAATTTCTGAGGTATTTGAATGGGTTCCTGCAATTCAGCACTGTGGTCACGGATGCTGTGATAGGGACCGCTACTTCAGTTGAACTCTAATGTCCAGACTCCAGACTCACAAACTTTACTCTACCCAGTCTAACATTGCCTGAAGCATTTAATGCGTTTATGTGTGTGAAATCGTAGCTAATTATTATAATGTGCGATAACTTACACCAACTCTAATCTTTTTTTGTGTGTTTGTGTGTGATGTTGTTTACAGTTTCTTTTGCACACTTTATGGCACTGTATCAGTAATGCAGTAAGCTGAAATAAGTCTCTCTATAAAGGTTCCCAAAGTAACAGACTCTCGAAAAGTGCTTCCTCAAAGTGTCCACAGGGAAGCCATCATGGACTCGTTGGGTTTTCAAATAGGAAACGTCCTTCTATGTGCCTCGCAAGTGCCTCAAAGTCTAGAAGTCTACAATTCTAGGGAAATTAGGAGATTGGGATTCGGCAACTGGCTGCAAATGACTTTCCAACCAACTTCATCCACCTTCTCCTTCCCAGCCTGGAGATGTAGTCGCTTCCAAGGTGTCCTTGGTCTGCCCTTCATCCTCCAGCAGTCAGCCATGCCTGACATACCTTCAAATGTGGAGTTGCAAAAACCACCTCAACTAACTCCTCTAATTTCTCCAGGAGTGGAATCCTGACTCGGAGTTCCTCTTGGATTAGCGAGCTCCTCAACCTTTCATCGAAAGGTGATCCCAGACACCCTGCAGAGAAATCTTTGAACCTGCTGTCTGTAACAGCTTGCAACCCGAAATCTTTCGTCAATCTAGCTGTTTTCCATACTCAATTATTTCTAATCAGGGCTGCATACCTCAGCATGCAGAGGAGCAGAGAAACACTTTAGTCAGGTCCTAAAATCCTTCATTTCCTTATCAATGACTGATTATTTGAGGACATCAGATTCTCTGGACTCTTCACAATCCAGCCTTGTTGAGGGAATGCAGCTCCCAGCAAACTCACAATACAACGGAATGAAAATTCCCAGAATGCCCTCTAGATGGCAGCATCAGCATGACTAATGCAGAGGGTCAAGGGAACAAGTGCTCTAAATTTTTTATCTAAAAAAAGCGTAACATTCAGGCTGATGGGCTTGTAAAATTTACAACAACGTACAGACACAAGAACTCAAAGACAGGCACAGCACATGTAAAGTGCTTGTGGTACTGATGTGATCACCGAAGCTCCAGGATTGATCACATTGTAGCAGGTAGGAGGTACATTTGTCTCATTGCAGGGATCCAAACTGAGACTCTCTTCTTCCAGTCTTTCTAAGCACTAGGCCACACTCCTATCTCCTTCTCTTAGTTTGATTTCAGATGCACTTGTTTCAGTTCCTCTGTATGAAAAGCAATTATTACTGAATAAAAGTACTGAGTAGCACTGAATGAAAAACACTTACAGTACTGAATGAAAACCACTCATGGCACTGAATGAAACACACTTGCGGAACTGAATCTAAAGTACTTCCAGTACTAAATTAAAAACACTCTTGGTACTGAATGAAAAGTATTTCTTGAACTGAAATGTCACCAGCTGGACAAAAAAAAAAAAAAGATCCCAAGTCCTGTTTGCATTGGCAGAAATGCTTGCCATACTTCGTTAGCTCTGCATTTTCTCTTAATGTCAGGCGAGCGTGCGCTTTGGTGTGCATTTTGTGTTTCTGAACCTACCTGCAATCGTGTGCGAACTCTTTGGATTCATCTGTGCAATAGAAGAAGCGTCCCTTGAAAAGCTGCACTGCCACGACAGCGAAGATGAACATGAAGAGCATGTAGACAATCAAGATGTTCAGCACGTTCTTCAGCGAGTTGACCACACAGTCAAACACGGCCTGGAGGGCAGGACAAGAGACATTTACATTTTAGCTGTTAAAGCTCATGATCTTCTCCAGTGTGAAAGCACAAAAAACCTCAACGTTACACAGCGCCAGACTACATGTATCCAAAATTAGGTTTGTACCTTGACAATATTTCCTGTGATGCTGAACGATCATATCCAAGGGACAACTTCTTATTCATTTCTTAAATTACCTTTTTTATTACAGTTGTTTGAGTCATGGGTGTGACTCAGTACATTTATATCCTGCTAACCCATAAGCACACAAATAAAACAAACAGCCAAGGACACTCACACAAGGCGACATACCTTTAATTTGGGGAGTCGTTTAATCGTCTTGAGAGGACGCAGCACCCTCAGCACACGAAGGGACTTGATTGTGCTAATGTCTTTGCCCTTGCTGCTCCCCCTAGAGTTTGGCCGAGGCATAACAATGGTGTTAGGAGGTAGGTGAGGAGATTGGGCAGTAAAACTTAAAAAAAAGGGCCCTTACCACACCCTCTTCATATTAGCATTAAACATATCTCAAAGGTGGCGGGTATGTCCTTTAAGTCGGATGATCTCAAACAAAACAACATCTACAGTGGCAATCTAGGTGAAGTCAATACATGATATGACACTTGAAGTAGTCGTGTACACAACTCAGTGTGGACAATCAAAGCTCTTACAGTCTCTTCTTCTGCAGAAAAAAGAAACTTTAAGTGCGCGTCACACATGAAACCAGTGGGAGGATAGGAGATCAGTTGCCTGATCGGTTTCATGGACATCAAGAAGCAGCATTATCATCATTACTGTCATTATCATCATATTCATCATATTCATACACGAGACATTCACTCATTGCATATTGACAGGCATCTCCCGGCAGAATGCCCAGCCAAACCTCTTTCTTTCTTTTTCAGTGACGCTGTTTGGTTCTTCAGGAGGAATGGGGGTTTTAGATATGGATACATGAAGTGTGGGCTTTTAGTATTACATGGCTAGGATTATGTCGATATAATCCTCGATTTGGAAACACTAAATGGACTGACTCTGATATGCGTTTCACATAGCTTCCTTATATTTGAATCGAGATGAAATGGACATATGTTTTTTTTTTTTTTTTTTTTTTTGTGCTCGTCAGGACCGCAGCCTTAATTAAGGAGGGGTTTAGAGGGGCAAGAGATGGAGGCTATGCGAGACTCTGGAGACATGTGATGCCAGGATGTGACATCGCATGGCAGAACACAAACAAACACGTTCCACTAATGACGTCGAACGAGTCATGAGAGCGACCGGAGGAACCGATTTAAGGCCAAACCTCTTGGCTTGTGTGTTTTTTACGCTCGTTTCCTCCCCAATGCCCCTAATGGAGCGGTCGGCTGTTGATTTGTACGCCCATAAACCAATAGCGCTGGGGAAAAATTAGGGTGTCAAGGGAGTAAATGGCGGAGTTGATCTTTACTGTAAGTGGATGGGCCATTTTCAAAAAACAAGGCAGAAGGGGCCTGGATGCCTGCCAAGCCTGAGCCGAGTAGAGGTCGTACATCAAGGCTCGCTCTTTAACTATGAACTCGGTTCCCGTGGCAGAAAACGCAAGACAATTCAATTCACGGCTGATTGATTGAGTCTGAGCCTTGGCAGTTCTACGTGTATGTGTGTAAGTGTGGGTGTGTGGGTTTGGGCGGCGTGTGTTTATGTGTGGATGAGTGTGTCTGTGTGTGTGTGTGTTTGTGAGAGAGACTCAATCGATAATCAATAGGCCTTCCTCTGTTGAAGTTGAGTAGACTGAGGTCTCTCCATCGGAACAGCTTGAGAGTATTAGAGTAAAGCCCGGTAAGGCCATGGGTGTTAGGAATTAACACCAACTGTACACACACTCTCACACACACACACACACACACAGACACATACACACTAATGTAAGGATAAGGATAATATTTTTTGGAGTCCCATGATTGAGGTATGAGTGTGTTCAATACATGTTTTTTATTGTTTTGATTGGAGATGTGTTGATGTTATCTTGGCAGTCACCAGTCTTGCATTTGACCCAATCAGGGCTACGGCGCTTAAGTTAAAGCTAATTTTGGGTAAATTTTATTGAGCAAAACAGGCATTATTAACTTTACGAGCAAATGGGGAATCGTGTTAATTGCTCTGAACTTGTGCAACCAAATCAAACCCTTACTCTTTCCTTTTTTTTTTTTTTTTTGGTGAAACTTCTGCAGTGTTTCAAAGGGTTCCTGGGGTATGTGGGTGCAGTGGTGAAGGGGAACAGCGGGGGACACAGAGCGGCCCACAGTCAGACCGCCAGGCAGAGAGTGGCAGAAGAAGAAGAGATGTGGCAACGGTACGGCGGAGAATGAGCACGAACGAGTAGAGGAACAAAGAAAGAAAGAGAGAGAAGCCATTTTGATCCGGTGGTGGAGAGCAGGGAGGAGGAAGAGGAGGAGGAGGAGGAGAGAGGAAGAACTTTACCGGGTGCTGCTCCTGTCGGGTTTCAGCGAAGGTGGAGACAGCGAGAGTCAGTGACAGCGACAGAAAGTGAGAGAAAGAGAGAGAGAGAGAGAGCGAGAAGGAGAGAGAGAGAGAGAGACAGAGAGAGAGAAGACAGAGGAGGAGGAGGAAAAAAGAGGAAAAAACAGACAGACAGACAGACAGACAGACATTGATAGAGGGAGACAGATAACACAGAGAAAGACACAAGACAAGAGAAGAGGGGGTTTGGTAGAAACAGGAAAAACATCCATATGAGAGACAGACAGAGAAAAAGGAAGAAAGGACAGCAAGATGGCCAGTGATTGGTTAGAAATCTTCCTGCCCCTAAATAACCCCCAACAAAACCCCCACCAACACACACACACACACACACGCACGCACACACACAGCTCCCTCTCACTCTGCAACCCCACCACTTCTTGTCTCCATGACAACTAGATGGGATGTCTACATACCTGTTTCCAGTCTCCTAGATCTGAGACTGGATAATGGAAAGCCATGTAGTCTATCCACAAAATCTACAGTACGGTGCGACTATCCTAAAGGCACATCCTGATAATATCTATTACACATGCTTAAAATTTCCACACGGGATGGTTTGCGAACATCTTGCCGCACCATTACATCTCTGTCGGGTGGAAATCTTTTTTTGAGCTTATGATGTTTTAAAAAGGGTTTCATAAGACCAAAAGGTCAGAATTTTTTTTTTCTAAAATCCATGGAGGAGATTGTCAACCTTCAACTGATGCAAAAACAAGAAGATCAAAAAAGAAAACAAGATAATCAACAAAATTGGAGGTACAAGGCTTTTGTATGACAGCGGTGATTTTTTCAGAGGGTCACAAAACGGTTAAAGTGGATCTCATAGCCGGATACACTGCATGTTGTCAAAGTGTTTCAACTTTTCTGCAGCTGTGGTAAGGCTAAATAATGCCCTTGGCTGGAAGATTAGGAGCCTTGAACAGTATATATTTTTAATTAACCCATATTCTACCCCACAAAATCAGGATTTTAAGCTGAAAGAGGAATTATTCTGGAAGTGTCCAGACAGTCCAGACAGTAAATATAAATCCTGTGGCAATTTAAAGTTTTTTCTTAATCCACATTATCTTACAATTGTCATAAAAGGGCAAGCAGAAGTTATACAGCTATATCTAGAAGACAGAGTACATTGAAACATCGTAAGTACTTACAAAACCTGCTCATTTAAATTACTGTAAAGAAATTTTCAGTCCTTTTTTTGCTTGTTTGCATCTCATTTGAAGCATAGACCACAACTGAGAAGGTCGTAAGTACAAAACCAAGACAACTATGTAAGAGATGAAACTAATATTAGGAAAACGTTGAGGAATTTCACTTAGAAAGGATCCTTAGAACCTACTAAAATGTGTTTACTAATTGAAGATCTACAAGAGGAGCCGGTTCAGTAGTCCTGTACCAAAGCTGCCATTGCTGCTGTGGTTTGCTGTACTACTGGCCCTATGAAGTATTACCTTCACGGTTGGAAGAGGAAACTCGATTGCGGCATCCATTTACACCGATTATTATCTTATCACACCATAATGATCAATTAGACCAGGCCTACAGCACAAATTGCCCTCATTAGATCTACAGTCATCTAGTGGGATTTTATCAAAGCTTTTTTGCATGTCTGGGAGGCAAATCTGTGCAGGGTGAGAGAAAGACGTGGCCGGTTCCAGGTTTTCTTGACTCTGAGACGAGGTAGAGCTCATAAGCACACACACACAGCACACCGAATCAAAGTGTGGACACTCAAGAACCAGGATTTGTGTGTATCGCCCCATACAAACACACACACACACGCTGTCAAGATCAAGAAAGCACACTCTCACAGAGTGCCGCTACCGCATGCAGTTCTCAGTCATCGTGACAGTATCATTCCGTGTCATTCAACGTCATTCGGAGGATGAAGGGTGCCAGAAGCGCATTTGTTGAGTCTAAAACCCAAAGCCTGTTAAAACTAAGCCATTGTACAATCTCCGTAACCATGCTGAAAAACCTCTGTGCAACGGCTCCGTAACGTTCCTGCGTTTAAACTGTGACGTGCGGCTCAACAAAGTGAGGTTTCACAAGCATGTGTGCGTGAAGCCCTCGCCCCTTAAGCCAAATAGCTCAGCGCTGGAGAAGATGGTGGGAGCGAGGAGAAGGAGAGGAGGAGGAGGAGACGTGGAGGAGGAAGAGGATCAAGGAAAGGTGGAGACAGGAGGTAAAGGGTGGAAGGATGTCGGGAAGAAATCCTAAAGAGGAATGGAAAGGACACTTCGGGAAGGGGAGAGGTGGGGGGAAAGAGAGACGGACAGCGGGCATAAGGAGGAGGGAAGGAGACTGGTAAAGAAGGGGACTAAGCATCCTCTTCGGGGAGGTGAATCATGCTGCGGAGGGTGCAGGAGTGGAATGATTTTCGACTTGCTGTAACAAACCTATCACTCTGTAGATATATCAGAATTTGATAGGTTCTCTGTTTTGTTTTGATTTTTGCAAGTGGAGCTCTGCTCGGCTTTCCGCTTGAAGTAATATTTCACTTGGGTACAACATTTTCACTTTTTACTGCACATACCTCTGTAGTGGCTCATGAACAATCCATAACCGCGGATGGCTCTACTGGGAACTTGGATTTAATACCACTTTCTTCATGCATTTTGATAACCAAATCTAATTATTGCAATCACATTATTGCACAATTATTGCAACTATCGAAAACTGCATCCAAGTTCTTTTTTCTGTATTTTTTTGTTCAATCTGTGTCCTGCATCACACTTGTCTTTTTTAGTTTCTCTTGACCACATAATGCTGGAAGTGGAGTGCTCTTGAACTTTAACATGACGGTGAAAAGTCTAATGTTGTACAAAAGTAAAATATCATTTTAAGCCCACATTACGTGTCTCCTGTATGCTGTGCTTTCAAACACTTGTATGTGTACCTTCCCCGTTCTGCACCTTGATTTGCCTTTGCCGTTGGTGGTGTCCTTGAACACTGTACGTCCAGACCGCCTGCACCCACATCGCCGTGCTGTTCAGTGGCTGATTCGAGCTACCACTGGTGTTAGATTTTGATGGTTATGTGTTGGACATAAAGCAGTTCTTGTGTGCAACTGGCTGCAGATGGATGATGTTACCCAAAATTTTAGCGGCAGCCAGCCTTTCTGACTATGAACGGAATGATGTGACTGTGAATGTGTTTGTATCATCCAAGGTTTCTCTAGTCAAAGAAGATAAATGGACTTGTGGCGAGTGGTTTCCTGAGCTGCTGACAGTGTGAACGCATGGTGATGATGACATTCACAGCAGGGCAATACCATGAAGAAATAAACAACGTTTGTCATCAATTTCTGTTTGACCACTGAGCGCCTAGACACCTCACCAATTACCTCCACTGTGTTCACCAAGTGTAGTGACCAATCAATAATCAGATGACAGTGTACTTTGCTATTGGCCAGCACAAACATTCTGTACAACACATTTTACTGAAGTGTACATTCATTGCCTGAAATATGGTTGAGACTGAACATCGTTAGTGCAGTTTTGAGTGATGCCGTCTACCACATCACGGTTTGTGTTCATGTTCATGCAACCACCAAGGCAGACATGCATGGGGCATCGACAGAGCTGAGAAGGATGCACACACAAGCTCTTCTTTTTCTTTTTTTTTGCTTTCCTTCTTTCTTACTCATTCTCTTCTCACACACAAACACACTTGGGCCCCTCTCAGGTGCAGATACATATTGTTTCTGATATCTATTTTTCTGCACACTTCACCATACTAACAAATCATTCCACCCACCACACCCTACCCCAACATGCTTCTCACCCTCCCTTCCTCCCTCCCTTCCACATTCAGTCTGTCTTCCCCAGGTCGTGCAGAGGAAGGAGAGTTAAATACCTGTGCCTCCGGTAACGGCAACATGGCCAGAACAGTGAATGAGTGTGTGTATGTGTGTGTGTGTGTGTGTGTGTGTGTGTGCGTGTGTGGCTGAAAGAGAGCCGGGGAATGAAGGGATGAGGAGCTGTGCCCTGGCGGTGTTCCTCTCCATGGCGAAGGGATAACCTGGGCACTTAAAGGGTTAAAGGTGTCTGGGGCGCCCTCACCCCCACGGCCTGAATGGGACCTCCAGCCAGGAGGAGGAGGCGGGGGAAGAGGGGTGAAGGATGGGACTTGTATGGGTGCTGGGTGGTGAGGGAGAGGGGTTGAAGAGTTGTGTCTGGTGGAGTTGGGAGGGACAGAAGGGTGCATTCAGAAGCAAGGGTTGGTGCCAGGGGTAGTGCAAGTTTGCACACTTTTTTTTGCGCTCAGGGAGTGGTTGGTGGAGGGGGGGGGGGACTCATGGTGGTGTTGGGGTTGGCAAGGGAGGGAGCTGAGGAGGGCCTGGAGACGATCGTTGTTGAGGAGAAAGGTTGCGCTATGAGGAAAGGTAAGCGGGTGGGATAAGGGATTCAGGCTCAAGTGCAGAATTTGATGGAAGGAGGGCTGTTATGATGGGCGGAGGTGGTGAGGGAGGGGGCTGGAAGGTGTTTGGAGTCGGTGTGCACAACAGGAACCAACGAGTGGAAGGGATGGGGGTTTCGGGGAGGGGGTTAGTAAGCCAAGGTGTTGGGTCAGTCTCTGGATGCAAGCGCAGCATTTTAGGGAGTAAGAAAGGGGTGGGGAGCAAGAAGGCTGGAATATAAAAGGAGAAGAGGGTCAGGGAGGGTGCATCAGCGAGCCAGGGGAGGGGATACAGGGTGGACAGGAAAGTTGAGGTGCAAACACAGCAAGGAGGACATGGTGAGTAGGAGCAGGTGGTTTACAATGAATTAGGTCAGGCGAGATCAGGTAGCAGAGGGGAGAGATGAGGGATGACTTCGTGGGAGTAATTTCAGGAATGGTTCAGGGTGAAGATGGTGGTTGTTGTTGGTGGTCGTGAGGAGGAGTTGTTAGTTTTCTACACTCTAAAAACTAAGGGTTCACCTTCAACATCTTGGCATTCCACACGAGAAAGTACAAAGACCTGTCTTATACCTTACGAGTTTGTACCATCTGCACTCATAAACCTTTGATAAAGGAGTTCCTCAGGGTACCTTCTCAGGTCCCCTGTGATTTGAATCTGAAGAACTCCTCTAGCCTACCTGGAACCATTTTACTTTTTAGAGCGTAGGTATTACTTGGTTAGTGAGGAGAATAATATCAGGGAAATGGTTTGGTAAAGGATGATGGCTGGTGATCGCGTTGAATGTGACAGGAAAAGCATAGAGAAAGACCTGCTGAAACAATGCCACAAATGATGTGATGATCAACATTAAGTAAGAGAAAAAGAGAATGAGAGGATATCAAGAATATAATGACGACACACACACACACACACAGAGTGCAAGAGAAGGGACAAACACAGGAAAGATACAGTAGAGATTAAGAGGGGAAGAGAACAAAAGAGTGACAGCGTAAGAGAGAAAAACAGGAGAGAAACTACAGGAGATAGAGTGAAGGAGGGGAAAGAGGTGGAAGTTTAGACATGAGAGAGAAAAGGGGAGTTAGAGAGCGAGAGAGCTCAGAGGAAGAGAATGAGAGAGACAAGATGGCAGAGAGACATAGAGAGGGAATGGTGAAATCTGAGGCACAGTATAGTGGCAAAAGCAGAGATTGACATTGTCTGGCGTGTTGGAGGCACAAGGCTAGGCAACCAGGGTCTTTCTATGGGTGGTGGTGTATGTTAGGGAGTGGGGGCTGGGTGGTGTAGGTGAGGATGATGAGGAGGAGGAGGAGGAAGAGGAGGGGGGGAGCACTTACGTGAAGGCGAAGGCCACCAGAGCACCACTAACCACTATAAAGTCCAGAATGTTCCACAAGTCGCGGAAGTAGGAGCCCTGGTGGAGAAACAAGCCGAGCACCACCATCTGGAAGACAGGGAGCATGCTCAGTACAACACTTGTACACACACTCACACACACTCACACACACCCACACACTAATACACAAGTGAATGCAAGTACATAAAAATATAGGTGCAGTAAGGCATCAATGCACACACATGGAAACATTCTGATACCACCAGATGCACACGCACAGATACACACCTACACACAAACACACTCGTACACATCACACACACACACACACACACTCACACACACACTCACACACACACACACACGCAGATACTTGGTTACCTTGATCAACATTTCGAATGTGAAGACACCAGTGAAAACGTAGTCAAAGTAGCGCAGCACCTGCAGAGCAACACAGTGTCATGGGATATCATTATCATGTTACAGAGCGACGAAGGTGGAGGAGAGAAATAAAATAGACGGAAACAGTCAAAACAAAGATCAAGTCAAAAAATAAATAAAAAAAGAGAGAAAGAGGTGAGCACAAGAGAGACAGAGATGGATAGAGTTCAGAAGAGACGAGAAATAGGCAACAATAGAGTTACACAGGCAGACACCAACAAACCGTAAACTAATCCTAATTCCGATTTTAATCATAAATCAAACGTCTAAGTCTCAATGAACCTTTAAAGTAACAATCGGTAACATATTATATTAATAAAATATAATAAATAATATATAAATTAAGTTCAGTAAGTTTTTCTTGGGAATACAGGAGGTGATTTTTTGTTCCTGATTTGTTTGGAATATACAAGAATATGTAAGATTTGGGTAGTAAACTATAAACTATCACGGCTATTTATGCTCACTATCTTGGCATGATTATATTAGTATATCACCTAGTGCAGCATTAAATAAATCGTCATCATCATTCTCTTACATTAACCTAATCCTAATTCAAACATCGACGCTAAACCAAGTCCTAATCCAAATGCAGAAGAAGTGAGGACTGGACTCACTTGGGAGAATTTTCCTCAACTTTTTATCATTTTGAGATGTTTACTCCTCTGGGGATGGGAAACATACACACACACAGACACACACACACACACACAGACCAACGTCTCACATTGTTTCGTGGTGACTCGGGCCAGACAGGGTCCTCTGCAGCGAGGGCGATGCTGCTCATGGCGATAACTGCCAGGATGCTGAACTCAAAATACTTCAGAGTCAATATGTAGTGACAGCACTTCCGAAACCTGGTGTCAACACACACATATACAAAAAAAACAAAACAAAACTAAACACTTTTGACTCTTTGAAATACATTTCTTTGCCTTTTTTATAAAGACATTCAATCATTTTTAAAATATTCCCAGGCAAGGAAACAGACTTGCAAACACTTTCTTCGGATTGTCTGGCACTTAATTTATTGTTTGTCATCAGTATGAGGCTTTCAGAGTTTTTAACAAACACATTTTTGTTTTTAACCTATGGCAAAAATGAGTCAGATCTTTGGATATTGTTTGCCTTTTTTCGATTTAAAAAAAATATGAAATACAAGGACTGCGTGAGTCTTGAGCACAGAGTACTTTATAATTAGACTTACTTTTTAACAAATATTTAGTTAGCATCCATGGTAATGATACTGTGTTAACCTTGTTATATGTAAGTTATATTTATTTATTTATTTTTTTAAACTTCTTTATTTGCAGTCATAAACCCAAATAAAGACAGAGCAAAAACAGCCAATATCAGCACTAGATGTGGTTAACCAGAGTTCCTTATTTGAACGTGATTTTGCTCACATGCACACACACACACACACACACACACACACACACTCACGGGTTGGTAGTGGACATGATGAAGCAGGAGCTGTAGGGAGGCATGGGTTTGGGGCCGTCTTCGTCTCCTCCGTCATCTTCCTCCTCCTCCTTCTTCTCTTCGCTCTTCTTCTGGTCTGTGTTGGCATTCTTGTTCACTGTGACGCAGACCGAGGAGACAGACACACAGACACAAACAGGTCAGCTTTACCAGAGCAGAAATACCTACACTTATGCTGTTTTTCCCCAACAGAATTAAAAAAAATATGGGATTCAACCTGGTAGAGACAGATTATTATGAAGGTCAGGAGAGTACTAAAGCTTGCTGCCTAAATTGTAATGTAGATGATACAAAGAGAGCCTACTGTGATTTTTGAGGACTGAGTACTAAATTCACCTTGGCAATGACACCAACTGCAATTTGTAATTTTGTTTAGCCGTTAATTTTCTGGGTGTCTTCACAGTGAATTTTGATTGATAAATGTGTAAGATCTTTAAAGTTATTGGAATTTCTGCGCTGTGACAGAAATGGACCCGATACTGTGTTTAACAACTACGCCGTTGCTATTGGTTGGTTCATCATTAAAAGTGAAGGTGAGCTTTGTTCAAAGTTTCCAGGGTTTACAAAGATACCACAAATGTCCTGCTAAATTACAGGTGAATTGTGTATAACATGATGAACAAGACACCTTAATGTCTTCTATTTGATTTAACAGTGCAGCCACAAAACAATGGTATCTTTGGTTTGAATATTTCACTCAATAAGCGTGATGTAGCTTAAGTGAAGCGCTGCAACCAGGAGATACAGAACATGAACGTGACAGTCATACAATATGGGAAAAAATCATGTCTAACTTTAAAGCTACTTAAGAGGAAATTTAAGGGAAAAAATGCAACTAATGAAAAAAAAAAAAAAATGCAACTTTCAAAGTATTCTAAAATACAGTAAGACTTTGCGAATGTCTTATGAGGTAGTAAATGCATTCACCATGTTAATTATATTGCACAGACATACACAAAGGGATTTGGTGAGCCACTGTGAATATAAACAAAACTAGGTGTCTGTAGAAGATGAAACCACATGGGGTGCATTCAATGTTGTTAAGCCAGAGGTCAGTTTTATTCATTACATCAGATAAAATCTCTGCAAAAATGTGTTAAAATTTTGTTTTAAAACAAGTAAAAAATCTGCTTGTTTCCAATGATTATCAATTTGTTTCAAGAATTTTCTTGAATCATTCTCATTTTCTTGATCCTCATCTGCCTTATTCTCCCTAGTTTCAACATATTTATCCTTGTTCCCAGAAAAATTCAAGAAACAAACAAAACTGCATTGGAAACAAGTGGGATTATCTCATCCACTGACGTATTTTTTTCCACTTGTTTCTGGATTTTAAGACTGAAAATGAGACTAAAGTCATTAACATGATGGGTTTTTGTAGCAGCACAGATGTTGTACAGTTTTTTTTTTTTTTTTGTCTTGACAAAGGTCGCTAGCTTGTTTATATTTATGTATATAGCCATCATTTGCACACAGATAATTTGGGACCTCCATGACGGCACATGACATGCTTTCTTGAAGATCTGTAACTATGACGACAAAGCCTCTATACCTACTTTCACCCGCGGCTATACAGGACCGCGCCCTCACCTTGCAGGATGGCGTTGGTGGAGGGGTAGGGGTAGACGGGCGGCATGTCTATGGCTGTGTACTCGGGCTTGACTATGCTGGTCAGGATCAGGCTGTCCATGCTGTGGAGCAGGGTGTGGGCGTCGGTGTCGCGGCGATTCAGCAGGTTGTTGACGTGGTCGGGGTGATCCGGCGGGAGGGCAAGAGGGTGCTCATGGGTGCCGGCCAGCTTGCTGTTGTTGCGGAAGTTGTCCAGGTCCTCGTTGTACTGCTGGATGGGTCGCGTGGTGGAGAGGTTTGGGCCGCTGCTGTGGTGCTCCCTGATGGATTGGGAAGGGAAAAAGGGAAAGAGGGAGGAAAAAAATGTGGAGGAGGAGTCAGGGAAAAGGAAGAAGGCAATTACACAATTTTACGCTGACAAATGTGAACACAACTGGACACAGAGACACACAGAGGTTGAAAATTAACTTTAACTTAACTTAACTTTTGGCTCACCTGCCAAAAAACCTAACTCTAACCCTAACCCTAACCCTGTGTGATTCAGAGCCTTTATTTTGCTTTTGCATTTGATTGACTGATGCTCAGAGAGAGTGCATGATGGTCCAAGTTTGAGAAAAGGCAAAGACTAATGGCTGTGTTTAACTGAGGCATTTCAATGGTATTGTCTGAAAAAGTAACCAACCAGTGTGGCAGGTGACCCATATTACGCACCAAAGACACATTTCATTAGCATCTGGTTCTTTTCAGGTGGTAATTTCAGACTCTGCACATAAACATGAACTCCCCCTTTACTCACTTCCTGCTACGATGCTGCCGACTCCTCTCCTGGTTTCCGTGGCGATGCCGCCTGCTCTTCCGTCCCTCCCCGTCCTCGCCCTTCTCCCCCTCTCCTTCCACCCCTCTGGACCTGTGCCTCCTGCCCTCCTCTCCGTCCCTGGCTGCCCTGCAGTGCTGCCTGGGCCTCCTGTGCTCCTTGCTCCCCTCTCCCCCCTCGCTGACCTGGGGAGACATGCTGCGCGCCTCCCTGCCCTCCCTGTTCCCCCTGTGCCGGTGGCTCTGGTGGCTCTGGTGGCTCCGGTGGCCGTGCCTCTTCTCCCCCTGCTGGCCCTCAGTGTTGCCCAGGGAGGTGCAGCTGAAGCCGTGCTCCATGCGGGTCTCCCCCGGCTGGCCTGGCTCGCCGGTGTCTCCCCCCGGCCCCGGCCCCGGCCCAGTGGCTCTCTGGTGATAGTAATAGTGGCAGGCGGTGCGGTGGTAGTTGCCCAGGTCTTGGCGCCGGTACTGCTGGTCCAGTGGCAACTCGCCGGGTCGGGTCTTGTTGGTGTTGTTGTTGCGGTTGTCCTGCGGGTTGACCACCAGCGGCCGGTCCAGGTGGGTCTTGATGTCGCCTCGTGAGTTCCGTGGGTAGGATACCTGGATGCACGTGAAAAAAGTGCCAGAGGAGATGGGTGGGTGCTGTCACAACCACACAGAGAAGCCGTAGGGTGTGACGACACCTAGTTTCTATTCTTGGCATCAAAAGCTTTACTTGGTCCAGTTCTTGGATTTATTTATTTATTTATTTATTTATTTATTTATTTATTTTAAGGCTGGGACATTCTAGATGATAATTCAGGTGATTAAAATCTGGACATCTTGAAAATTAGAAAGGAGCCAGATTCAAATTGGAGGGGTAACTCCCACTAACCCCTGCTAGCATTGTTGTTTTAAGAACTCTCCAATGCTTCTGTCTATCTACTGTATATAATTTTGTAATGACTGATTACTGCCTCCATGCCGTACAATCTGAGGCCCCTAGTGGTTTAATTTATCTTTGATCTGGTAGTGTAAGGACTTCATTTATTCAACTGTAACAACCCGGACTGACTCACAGACTGTTCTGAGCCACTCCGATCATATTAAACATGTTTGAAGTTTACGACCTAATGTCCAGACCAGCCATGAAGCCTGTAAGGAAAACAGACTGAATACAAGAGCTGAGACCGCCAACAGCCAATGAGAGCAGAATTTTCTGTGGGGTGAGGCAGGTTATTGTGGATTATTAATGCACATTGCATTTATGTTCATGTCAGTACATACTGACTCATGTTGCATAGCACAAGTCCCCACAAGGTAGAGAGCCTGACGTTTCATGTGTTAGCAGTATAATCTCAGTTACATGGTCAAGTGTGTGATACTCACCTCATTCAAAATTGTCTAGCATGGGGATATTTACAACCTCGAAATAAAAAATCTGTTTGTTATGATTGTGGCATAATTCATTTTCAAAACCAGTAATGATTTTGAATAATTAAACTTAGGTCACAGGAATTACTAAGGACTTGCAGACCTTATGTTAGCAAACTGTATTAAAAAGTCAAAACGCTTCATGAAACCTTTAGCAGTTATTCAGATTTCAAGGGCTATTTTCTGTGGGCAAACTTAATGTGCTGGATGGAAATATGTGGGTGACAGACTGGCCTTTGTTGTGCATATGACACTTAGTTTGAATGCTGCAGGACAGTTGCCCCTTTTCCACCAAAAAGCACCTGGTGTTAGTTCGGTGCTGGTGCTAGAGCCAGTGCTTAACTGGTTCCAACAAAGAACCGGTTTGCTTTTCCATCGGCCAAGAGCCAAGTGGAGCCAAGTCAGAGCCACGTCATTACGTCGGCGTGAAACGTGATCACGTGAGTGTGGGTGTGCGAGACGCTTGCTCGGAATCACGATAACCAACATGGACGACAAATGGACGGCCCATCATAGCGATGCAAATACTGCTCGTGTCTTTGGCTACATTGCGATCCAGAGGCGAAAAACGCAATTATTGCTGGCCAACTGTCGTATTCATGGTCAGAACGAACGACGACTACGTTTCGCTATACGTTTATAGCGTTCACTGTTCCTGTTTGGGTCTGTAACCCCGCCCACCAATGACGTGGTGGGTCGCGTCATCGGTTCTTTCTCTGGCCCCTGTTTAGCCCCTGCTTGAAGTCGGTGCTTGCCTGGAACCGATTTGGAACCAGTTTGGCTGGTGCTTGGGCGGTGGAAAAACAAAGAACCGGTGCTAAGTTAGGCACCGGCTCCGAACCAGCCCTGGAACCTCTTTGGTGGAAAAGGGGTAACTGTTACCTTGATTACAGAGTATCAGTCTAAATGACTTTTAAGGCAAATTTTTAGTTTTTCAGTGTTAGCGTTCGGGGATGTATCTGCAAAAAAGTGCTTCATACTTCTTATTTTCTCATTGACATCATGCATGTTTGAAACTTTACCATTGGCAAGAAACAGATTTAAAGAGCTCATGAATCAGGAAAATCACCAAACACAGAAAAAAACATTATCAGTCACATGTTTTTAGTGGCAGCAGTGATTTGCTTCAAAGAGTAGCGTGGAGTAGCATGTTCCTGCGGTTGAAGAGGCTGCGATTTAAGGTCTGCAGCCCTAGGACCACATTTTTAGGACCACATTTCTAGGACTAGGGATGTACCCAAACCCGAATATGATATTCGGAAGTACACAAATAATGCTTTGATCCCAAATAGTTTTTCTGTCCGAAGTTTCTCCTCATTATTCGGGAGTTTTTTTCTAAAGAAAAAAGACGTTTGGATGCGTGTTTTGAGCATGATTTTGAGCCAATTACAAGAGATTAAAAGCAAACGTAACAAAAAACATGGTGATGAGTGTTATGAGCCAATCACATGCACTTTTGCCCAAAAAGCATTTTTCTCAAAGACAATAACGGGAAAAGAAGCGGCTATAAAACGGTGGATAAATTTTTTTGAGTGTCACAATCCCTGCGAAACGACTCGTTTCACTAGCAGAATTCAGTCCAATTATGTTTGGAAAGTCTAGAAGAACTGCACGATTCAATTATTTTATTCCCATTCTAGTTAGCCGAGAGCTAAACCGGAAGTTAGCCGGCTAGCTTGGCAGAAGTCTCTAGTGCGCCCACTTCAGGTTTCTTCCCGAATCCGAATAACAAATCTGAAGTTTTTTTTAAAAGCCCGAATCTGAACCTGAATACAAATAGTGCAGTGGCTGAACACCCCTATCTAGGACCCGAGTTTTTTTTGTGACTCTATCTGTCATTTGGAGTGTAAAGGAGGAAGTCAAGTGATGTAGTATGAAGACTGACAAAGCCTGCATAGGGAATTGGTCAGGGTGGTGGATGGGTCAACAAAACACAGGACTTGCATGGAGGAAACAGGTGTTTGTTTCTTGTGTGAGGCCAATCATTAACTAACCCTAACCTTAACCGTACCCGCTTGTTTAAACGCTAACCATGATCTTTTCCCAGATTTAGGCACCAAGTAGTTTTGGTGCCAAATCTAACCAAACTACGACTATTTTGACTATTTGTCCGTGTGGATGGGTGTTATGGCATTAAACAGAGCAGCTGAGGCAAAAAATTAGGGTCCCAGACATGCGGCCCTAGAAATAAACTGCAGCCCCCTCTCCTGCAGGAACATAATATTGGGTGCATCTGACACCGCCCAAGCCAGCTTTAACCTTATTCCTACATGACTGTTTTACATGCATCTCGGTATGTCCAAAATAAACTGCAACTCTGCCATGCTCCCCCCCGCCACCGCCCACTCACCTAAGCCACAGATATACACAGTTCGGCAAACAGTCCACCATTTTTGGCTCCACATGAACAATTTGCAAAAGAAATTGTCATGAGTCTTTACAGCACTGAAAAAATGGCACCCGATTAAGCTTCTGAATCTGCAGTTTGCCGAGCCATATCCAGTCGACTCCTGATAAGTGCATTTTTTTTTCAAATTAATTAATGTTTTTTTATTTTTTTTTTTTATTTATTTTTTTTTTTGTAGTGTGCTATAGTTTGCCCCGCTCCAATTTTTGAGTCTGCTGCCTTCTTTGGGAACAGCTCTGGATTTCTCTGCATGCCCCACTTTAATAATGCATCGCTCCCAAGCAAGCAGCAGCATCAAGCCGTCCCATATAGCAGAGCAGTGGCTAGTGCAATCATAACACTCTTTCACAGGCTTAAAGGGACATTACACCCTGGAATCAAAACATCTGTGGTATGCTGCATGACCTAGAACACACAGTGGTTAAAAAGCAGGTCAGGCCCTTGTGTTGGTCCAGTGTTTACACTGCAGGTTATTACACATTACATACAGTCACTGAACACACAGGCTGATGGATTCAAAAGCTTTCCAGCCACATATCACTGAAGTTTTTCAAATATCAAAAAAAAAAAAAAAAAAAAAAAAAAAAAAAAGACTGGTTACCTGCCAAGTGGCTGGAAGCCTGAGGCTCAATTTCTTCAAATCCACACAGCCAGTTCGCATTGCATCATCCCATCAATATTATTAAATGGGAATAAGTTTCAAACTGTATAGATGTTAATTGGGTTTTTACAGTTTGTGCTGGGTTTCACCAAAGAACACTTCAGACTATGCTCATTTTCCCTGCAATCACTTACAATGAAGTAAATATTTACTGTCAGGATTTGGGTAAACCACAGTGCTGTTAGCTTTTGAGAAACTCGGGTCAAAGGGCAGAAAATTTTGTTGCAACCTTGCAGCTCCTCCAAGGTGCATGAATCATAAAGAACCAAAGGAATGAAAAACAGATAAATATATCAGCTAGGCTACTCTTGGTGAAGAATTGACAAAATGTAAAGATTAAAATCCTTGAGGTCAATTTTGAACTTGGATTTTTTTGTAATTGTTCTTTTTTTTTTTTTGTCTTAGTCAGTGCTAGGTATTTTGGATGTCAGTGAAAATATTATCAACAAAAAAGCCAGCTGAGATGTGATGCTAATAAAAATTTATTGATTATTTATTGTCAATCACATACGCAATCTCTACCAGCCTGTCTAAAGCTACTACAGGCAAAACATGCCTTTTAAAAAAACACATTACAGCTTCGTCAACTGTTGTCCAAGAGTAGCTGATTTCCTTTGGGAAACCCAACTTGAGCCAAAATTTGAAATTCAGAAAGATTTGTGGCCTCAAGTCATGTCGTGAGCCGAGACTTGAACGCAGGCAATAATGTCCCTTTAAGAGGTCACAGTAACCAATATTTTCACACAATACAGTACACCAAAATATCCACCATATATATATCAGGAGTAGACTGCATATATATGTGTATATCTGGGGGCGGGCTCCTCACCTCCTCTCCCTCCCCTCCCACCTTCCAGTCGTCCTGCTCCAGCTCGTTGTAGAGCGCCTCGCGACTCGTCATCAGGTTCTGCCGGCGGATCTCGCTGGTCCGCTGCTCCCACACCGACTTGTTGGGCTTGGCGTGGTTCTTCTGCTGCTCTTTGCTGGTGGCGTGGTAAAAACAAAATGAGGAGATTTTGGAAAAAGGAGGGTGACGGAGAGTTGAGGAGAGAGGATATAGTGAAACTTTTGTATTTACAATGGAGAAACTGAGCTGTTCAAAAGGGATTCAGCAATGAAAAATATCAAAATAAGAATATACCAGAGGGTGGGTGGTCATATAAATACAGTATATGCACTAGATAATGTCAATACTAATGTTTATTAAGGAGCAATGTATGAATTAAAGGTACAGTGGAATCACTATTGTACATCAAAATCAACAATATAGTAGCAAAAGAGACATTTATCTAAAAAACTTGCATATTACTTTAATTCCTTCAATTCCTTTGCTTTATAAGCACATTTTCACACCACTTTGCACCTGTATCTTTTCGCTTAACTTAAAAAAACACATTTTTCAAATTCCATAGCTTGTCCAGGTCAACCGCAACCCTGTTAATTGATTGACAAGTCTCTAAGTGGCGAGTACGCTGCAGCACAGCGAGAAACAGCCGGCTTCTAATCTCGCCGTCAAAGGCTCGGTTTGCCACAGCGACTGAAAAGTCCAGCGGTTTCTAAAGGAGCAGCGGTTTCTGAATGTCATTTTGATGTGTCCCATTGTCAGCGTTTCTCCTGCCAGTAGCAGATTTTACACACAGCGCTGACTGTCCGCCTCTCGCTCTTCTCCAGCCGCCGTGCACAAAGCCCCGAATCTGTTTCTTTCACTCTCAGAACAATCACTTCAGTCACGTCGCAGAGGACGAGGGTGGGGAGGGGGAGCCGCTGTGTGTGTGTGTGTGTGTGTACTGAGAGAGAAAGAGCATGTCAGTGTGGTTTGTGTGTGTCTGTATGTGTGTGTGTGCGTGTGTGTGTGCAAATCTGAAATGTTTTTTGCTTGGTGCATCAATGTGTGCATGTGCGTATTTGTTTGTGTTCAAGTATATGTGACAGTGGTGTTTATGTGTATGTGTGTGTGTGTGTGTGCGTGCGTGTGCATGTGGACACTCACGCAGCGATAGAGAGGTTGGCTGCCGACAACGGGCTGACCTCGGCCACCTCCTTGGCCTTCTGCAGCGCCGTCTTCTGATTGGCCGCCTCCTCCTGTTCCTCCTCATCCTATTGGAGAAGGAGAAGAAACATGTCAGTCATGTCCTCCGAGTTTTCATTTTAATGTATCGGCACAAAAATGATTAGGAAAAGAAAGACAGATATCAAGTATCAAGCTGGGACTGAAACTGCTGATGGGCTCTACTGTCCTGAAGGGAGGTGAGTGAATTGCAAAGAGGTTTTTTTATTTATTTATTTTTTTCATTTTTTATTAAAAACGATAAACGATAAATCATAAACGATAAAAACGATCAGGCCAACAGTGTCACCTCTGCCCCATGTGATCCTGTGGAATCCTGTGCTGGTTACGGCTAAACGATGTGGTACAAAAATATGGTAAAACAAAATGATTAAATTATTTTGACAATTATTATAGCAATTATCTTTAATTTGCGGCACTGAAATTGCAATATGAGTCATGATTTCAGTGGGGATGCCAATCTTGCTGTAAAATTTTTACTTTCACTGAAACAAAACCTATCGCTATAAACTATAACTATGATAATAATGTGATTTCTGCTGGGGTTTATATGAAACATGTTCTCTTCTGAATGGAGAATATAATTTGTAGGCCATTATATATCTCTTTAGCACCACAATACTTCACTGATAAGGGTATATTGTCAAATATTTTACCTTTATCAAAAAACTGTACCCATTAATATTATAATTTGCCACAACACCGTAATGCCATATTGTGATCTTGATAAAATTTCAATAAATTGCTCCGCCGTAATGCTGGTGCATGCACACACAAGAAGAGAAGCAAGCAACGTGACATAGCGAGTATAAATTGTTCAGTTTCTGGCCAGCGAAATTAGGCCTGACTCATTTTTTTTTACAATAAAGGACATAATGTCTTTTTTTGCAAGACATTCTTGGTTTGATCCTCTACCTTGGTGAGTTCCTGGGCGTTGGCCAGGTTGTCCACAGCGATGGCCAAGAACACGTTAAGCAGGGTGTCTGTGGTGGCAGGGGTTAAGGAGAAACCTCAACACAAGGACAGGCAGAGAGCGAGCAGACGGTTTCTCAGTAGGACGGGAGGGAGTGGAGGAAAAATGAGCGAGGGAGGAGAAAAGGGTGATAGGAAAGTGTGAGGAAACAGGGACGCGATGCAGAGGGAGGCACAGTATTTCAAATGCTTTTATCTTAAATAATACATATAAAAATACATCTGGTGCCCTAAAACGTCAGAGAACGAGGAAAAAAGGAGGAAATGAAGGGACAAAAAGGAGGAAATCATTTTTATGGCTGCCATTATCATCACTGTAAACACCATCACCATCATCAAAACTGTCTCCAGTGTTGCATGAGTGAGCTTGGGTGTATCTCGGATAAAATGTTTATGTGTGTGTATGTGTGTGCTTGTGTGTGTGTGTGTGTGTGTGTGTGTGACTCAGGAGCAGGGAGGATACAGTTGCCGAAAAGTGTGAGGACAATGAAGAAGATGGAGAAGACCATCCCTTTGTTGGTCACCCCTCCCTGGGACTCAATCCCAGCGTACATCACCATGTTCCAGTCCTCTCCTGTCAAGATCTACAGAGAGAGAGAGAGGGAGAGAGAGAGAGAGAGAGAGAGAGAGAGAGAGAGAGAGAGAGAGAGACTTTTAATTTGAATGACGAGAAAAAACAAAGTATAAAGACATAAAAGTCACACTTCCTCCTCAAAGGTGAAAGAAAACGACCAGAGGCATAAATAACTGATTGATCAGTTAACATGTGCATGCAATCAACCTCATAGTTCAATTTTAAATGCAATTTTAGCTACACTTTACATGCACTACGCTTGCTTGTTAAACCAAGGTGAGACTGTCATTGGATTACCATCACAATGCTTAGAGAAGTATTGTGATGGCTTTAATGAAGAGCCTATAATGGTTAATTGGTAACACTTTACAATAAGAGTACAACAATTAACGTTAGTTAATTATGTAATAAACATTAAGTAACAGGTAATAAACATTAAGTAACAGTTAACTAACCATTAACTAATGTGTCTAAGAATCATGTACTAATGCTGTTCATGCTAAGGTATTAATTTATATGTTATTTAAGGGTTATTGTAGATATTATTAACATTAGTAAAGGCCATAATAATCATTAACTAACAGTTAATTAACCATTACGGCATTAACTAACGTTAACTGACGTTAATTGTTGCACTCTTATTGTAAAGTGTTACCGGTTAATTTATTATTTGTTTTCACAGTTACAGTTACACATGTGGTGTAACAGCCAGCAGCTACTACAGCCGCCGCCCACACACTCCTTTTGAACAGTTTGCTCCGCCCTCACCGCCACATAGGAGACGGCAAGCCGGCGCGTTGAAATGGAGCGCGTCGATAGCTAACCATCATCCTGCAAGCTTCACCTACAGCTCAAGGATTCAAGGATTTTATTTGTCTCACATGAAAAGGTACGAAATTAAGTACTCCCGGTAAGCAACTAAAAACATACTCACAGAGGTGCTTGGCGTCTAAAACTCTTACAAATGTGACCATGAATGCACACACAAGCACATGAACACGCACACACATGCAAACACACACACACTTGCCATATGAGTCACCCAAACAAAGACGTGTCCGTCCCTCTATAGAGAGCAGGAACAAGACGTCTGACAAAGCGATGACATGACAACAATGGACTTCACTTGAATTTGCTGGGGACAATAGCTTCAGCTAAATGTCCTACAACGTGCCTGAAACGAGCGCCTGTTCGCGTGCAGACAATCATGCAAACGCTGGAACACGCAGGAACAAAAACAGTGAAAGCGTGCCTCGTGAATACAGTAACTCACTACCGCCTTGTTTAGAAGTCTTACAGAAATATTTTTCACTACACATCTTCTAAACCCCAGTGTAGAATTTATTTGGCCAAACAAAAAAGCCATTTAAAATTGCATGTTAAGTGCATGTTAATCCTCCCGACCTGGAACACTGTCATGATGGCTGCTGCAAAGGTGTCAAAGTTCGTGGGCGGAGTCCCGTGTTCAAAGTTGAACCTGCAAAGACGAAGCAAGGGAGGAGAGGAACGAAGGCAGAGATTAGACCAAAAGTTACATCAGAAATGGAGGAGGGGAGAAACAATACAAAGTGACATTTCTGTAATCAATTATTTCTTGCACTCACATGTTGTTGTTTATATTTATGAATTGTGACCTCTAAAATTAGCCAAGTGACATTTAGTTCCCAGGTGTTCAGTGGATTTTAAGTTGTGTTTTTATCTTTTCTCGCACAAAAAATGTTGGGCTGATTTCCTCTTGTAGTTACTCACAGAATACTTCAGTCATTACCTTCTTGCAAACAAACAAACGCACAAGCAAATAAATAATTTTTTAAAAAACGTATGCAGTGATACTGACTGTCCTCCGAAGAGCTGCATGCCCAGCAGGGCAAAGACGACGATGAAGAGGAAGAGGAGGAACAGCAAGCTGACGATGGACTTCATGGAGTTGAGCAGAGAAACCACCAGATTACGAAGAGGAGCCCAGTACCTAAGAGGAGAGAGAGACAGACAGACAGAGAGAGAGAAAGGTTTCTCAGCAGGGCATAAAAACAGCAACACATCAAAAACACCGGTTGTCATCTTGCCTTCAGGAAATAAACAATAAAAACTGCTGAATCCAGGTCAGAGAGAGAGAGAGAGAGAGGAGAGTGAACGCTGAGAGCTTGAAGCCTGGTATACAGGGAAATAGTCCGCAACAATATAGGGAGGCGACATAGAGCGCTAAAACTCGGCTAAACGAGTCAAATGAACAGCGGTCAACCGGACCTTTCCAGAAATCAAATCAGCTCAAAACAAAATCAAATCTGTAAATAATGTCTTTATTCTGAGGGCTGCGCGGTTAAAAATACACCATAATTAAAAATACACCGAATGTGCGTGCATTTTTCCTCTCATTTCTTAAAGTGTATTCCCGTCTCCCATCTTTTTTTCTTTTAGAAAACTGGAATCACCACATAGCCTCCATGCTGGTGAAGATCTTCTGAAACTGGCCTGATTTTACTATTGATTGAACTATCTGTCATATTTTGTGAATTATTGATTTCATGTCAGATTATAATTAAGTCTTAATTATAAATATTAGGCCGCGTGACAACAACAGCAACAGTCCAGTTGTTTATCATCTGGAATCAAATGTAGTGACCATTTAATAGCATTTACTTCCATTGACTGCTATTGTATTCTGTGTAGCGAGTGCTCACCGCTGCCCCCGATGTCCAAAAGACTGTACTGCACCCTGCTTTCTGTCCCACAGCAGTCGGTGGCTGTGGTTCGGCTTTCTCTCTCTAGCAGCTTTTCTCGTACCTCAGAGGACTCAAACCTCCAATCCTCACCATGTCAGAGCCTCAATAACTCATCGATATGTAACATCCTGCCTGAGAATCTTAATATTATATTTTTAATCTCCTCTTAAAGCGCTCTTTCATAAAAGGCCTTTTCTTAATCTGTCTTTATTGATTGACTGACTGACTGAAAAAATCCCAGACTAACAAATTAATTTCATAACAGAACCTCAGTTTGTCATCATCACAACTGAATGAGCAAGATTGCATATATGTGAGTATGTGTGTGTGTATGTGAGTATGTGTGTGTGTGTGTGTGAGATTATACTTACTTTGTGACTTTGAAGATGCGGAGCAGCCGCAGAGCTCGTAACACGCTGATCCCGAAGGAAGTACCTGGCTTGATGGTGGCCCAGATCACCTCAAAGATACTGCCCACGATCACCTGTACCACACACACACACACACACACACACACACAAATATGCACAGATTAAAATATGTAGATAATGGCATCTGTTGAAGTTGTCCGGGCATTAGATTACTTGAATGTCTGCAGTAAAATCATTTTGTTTCCAATTATTACAGTTTTGTTACTTTAAAATCAGTTACGTTGTTACACCTGTCTTCGATAAACAATACTATAAACAGAATGAAGTGTGTAAGAATTACATTTGAAGTTTCTATTGTCGATATCGATATCGTCCATCTACTGTGTTTGTTAGTATTCATTCTGTTGCTCTGTTGCCCTCCCTACATGGGGAGAAAACAGCAACATGTGAAGTCAGGGGCAGATGGTGTTGGTACCAAAATGGATGCAGTTTCCCTCTAGTCGGCGCAAAATCCAGCAAAGTGGTGAAATGTTTTTTTACGTGAGCAAAAAATTCACACATTTTGACACATTTTGTTCACGTCTGCCTGAGCGTAATCACATGCCTTGTGGAAATTCTTTATTTCTCTGTTAATTTATCCACTTTCAAAGGCCTATTCAAAAATATGTTTTCGGGGTTTGCAGTGTTTCAGTGTCACATTGTGTTTGTGTGGATGGAGGATCCCAACAGACAGAAAAAGATTGGGGGTACTTGCAACTCCAGAGCATCTGGCCCTGCCTCTCAATCAATCAGGACAGAGTGATTGATCAAGCGAGTTGCGTGAATGCAGGCATAGGCATGTGCCTGCAGACAACATACTTGAATAAAAAAACAAACAAAGCGAAATAGAGCGAACAAAAGCGGAAAAAAAGGTGAAAAAGCAAAATGCGGTGTAGAACCCAATGTAATTTAAACATGAAGAGAAAAGGATGCTATTTGCCGTTGCTATGACAGCAATGCAACTTAGCAGCAGTCGGTAAAATCTATTCACATGTAGAAGTGAATCACATCCCCCCGCCCCCAGGCTTTTATTTTGCCAATCTTAGGGTTCTGGATGGATTAAACTCTCGTCCGACATTTTAGAACGTCAGCTGATCGATATTCGTCCCGCCCCGTCTCTTTGGTGATCGGTCCCTCATGGCGTCGAGCGGACTTTCGACTCTGTACGGCGTTCAAAAACAGCGAGCAGCTGATCGGAAAAAATGCAAAGGCCAGCAGAGTTAGCCTACGTGTCGAAAAAAAAAAAAAGAGAAACATGCGACGTCTGCGTTAAGTGCATTGGAAAACAAAAAAAAAACAATAAAAAGTGCTGAGAATCTGATATGTTCTCTGTATGCACGGTCCTTTAGAGGCCTTTGTCTTTTCGTACCAACAAGACAGGCGGCTGTATGTTCACTGCACTGGGAAATAAAAGCAATTCTTATTCTGACTCTGTTTTGTACTTAACAGTTGAATTTATTTATTTATTTTTAACTTAGTTAATCTCTCTCTCTCTGTGTGCTCAGTGTGTGTGTGTGTGTGTGTGTGTGTGTGTGTGTGTGTGTGTGTGTGTGTGTGTGTGTGTTTACTCACCACGCAGTCAAAGCAGTTGAACGAGGAGTGGAAATAGGGCTGAATGCCCAGGCCATACATCTTGATCAGCATCTCAGACATGAACAGACCGAGGAAGATAAACTCCGCATAAACTGGAGAGAGAGAGAGAGAGAGAGAGAGAGAGAGAGAGAGAGGGAGAGAGAGAGAGAGAGTGAGGACAGGATAATGGAAAGGGAGGGATGGTACAGAGTTGGGATTTCAGTAGGGAAAGGAACAGAGAGAGGGAGGGTGAAAATGAAAATGAGGATGAGAGAGAAGGAAAGAGAGAGAGAGCGTGAGAGAGAAAGAAAGAGAGAGAGAGAGTTAGATGAGTGGAAGTCAATCGTGTTGCTCGCCCAGCAGTGTATGACAGAGTCTGGTGATAAATGGACTCCATCAGCAGCTACAGCCACATATGCTAATGACACTGGACACAGGCCAGGGAGAATGAGCTGACTCCACCAAGGCCTCTGTGTGTGTGTGTGTGTGTGTGTGTGTGTGTGTATCTGTGTGTGTGTGTGTGTGTGTGTGTGTGTGTGGCTAACCCCAATAATCTACAGCATCAACAAGCGTGTGACCTCTGTTTATGTGTTCATGCTGGTAGTTTCTCAGCCGCGTGTTCAAAACCACAAAATTCAGTGCCATTTTGGTAAAAAAAAAAAAAAAAAAAAAAATGTAATTATTTTTTTTAAATATCCTGATATGATAACTTGCTGCAACTATCATGCTCCTGAATTGCATTTACAGCCAAGGGCCACATTAAGCTTATGACTCTGACATGTCATCCTAGATAACACAGGTATGGGAGTATCTAATGATATTCAGTCACACAGGTCTCACAGGCATTTGCTTGTCATTGGTTAGCATTTATTGAGAAATGAATGTGGTTTCCCGAATTCTTTCCGTGTGTAATTTCTATTTTTTTTCTCTAAAGTCTTTTTTTTTTTTGCACCAGTACTTTTATTGCCAAGTTAAATACCAGTAAAGTAACAGCGATTCTGTACGAGAAGGCCATATTAGCTCTCCTTCCAGCGCCGATTACGAGTTTATCTTCATCACATTTATCATAAAGTGGAAAAAAAAAGTTGTATCATCAAGATTAAATTCAATAAACATGCCTACCTGAACTTGAAAGACAAGTTTGGAGCCGTGCAACAAGAAGCAACAAAAACAACAGTGCTCTGACACTGAGGTGCAGAGCCACACCGTTCATTTAAGTGGTTATTGTTTTTGACTTGTGAAACTGTTATTTCAGTGTTTATAGTAAAAAAAAACAAACAAACAAAAAAAAAAAAAAATGAAATATGACTTAGAACTTAAAATAGATCTAAAAATTCATGATTAATGTGCAAAAAGGAGAATTTTTTTTTTAGATGGTGACCATGAGGAGATGCTATTGCAGGGCTACTCAATCGGGAAGCGTGGCCATCATTGTGGCTGTCTCTCTGTGTGCAGAGCTGTGGGACACCAGAATACAGTCCTATCGTGATCTCATTAAAAAAGTCCAAGAGAGTCCAAGGAGAGAGAGATCCAACAATTTGGTAAAACCTGGTGTGTTAAAAAACTGGAAAAGATATGATATTTTTGCTTTTCACAATAGGCGAAATTCTTTTTTCTTTTTTTCTGCAATCAAAGACCAATATTGTTGTAAACTGTAGCAAATGATTTACTACACGGACAGGAGGTGTATGTATTTGTAAATGCGCCCTACTCTGCGCCCGTCTGCGCCGTGCCCAGCGCAGGGCCCGGACCACGCGCTGTGTGAAAGCCCCTTTAACCTGTGAGCAAGCTGCCCATTCTGTTCACATTTTGGGAATGAAGCCTCGTTTTGTTGTAACTTGATCATTTCATCACTAATCACTGCATGACAATCTTTTATTCAGTGAGGTTTGGCCTTGGATGGAAATGGAGCTGTTTTCTGTGTGTTTTATTAATTTTTAAACTAGTCATGTAGCCTGTGACAAAATTATTGTTTAAACGTCCAAAACAGGACACACACTTTTAGCTTGCGGCCCTTGGACACAGCTGAATTTTGCTGAGTGGCCCCTGAGCCATCTGAAGTTGAGTGGCCCTGCACTATGGTCTGGTTATGGGAGAAAATACACAGTTCCTAGTATTTAAATGGTTTAAAAGCCTATTCGATGGGCTTTAAATGGTATGTTTACATGCGTAGGAAGGAACAAAACACGCTGCAGGCATGAAGAGACGGAGCAGGTCAGGATGACGCGCATGTACACACACAGCAGCGTCGATTAAAACAAGTGTTTCTGCTCTGAGAGATGGACAACTATGTGTGAACTGTGGTGTGAAGCTGTGTGTGTTGGTTTATATCAGTTTGTGTTCAGGCCTGAAGGGTCAGACACCACTGAAGGCTGTCCATTGTGAGTGTGTGTGAGTGTCTGTGTGTGTGTGTGCGCTCACAGAGGAAGTCGGAGAGCATCTCAGGCTGGTCGTAGTGCACGACGGCGACACACATGGTGTTGAGGCCGACCAGGCAGAGCACCGTCCAATAGAAAGCCTGCGTCTTGACTATCTTACGGATGAAGAAGCGCATGCGGCGCTCCTTCTTACTGTAGTTGGTGCCGTCCTTTCCACTCTTTATACTGGAGCGGGCAAAACCTGTGAGAGGAGTCAGAAACATGATACAGCATATCATCTGCATCAGGATACATCAAGATTAGGCTGATGTAGTTTTTTTTTTTTTTTTTTTTTTTGGCCTTTTGTCCAGTCGGTTTCACCTCTGTTCTTCTGTGACCACCGCAACATAACAAGTTTGTAAAACCTGCATTAATTTTTGGATCATTTGAAAATGTGATTAAAGCTTTTCAAAGATGAAATATACAGTGGTGGAAAAAAGTTTTCAGACACCCTTAAAATTTTACACAATCTCACAATCTCAAATATTATCATTAAATATTTGTGGAGAAATCTTTTTTGTGTTTCAAAAGGTGTGGCTGCATTAGACAGATACAAATTATATATTTTTTTTGTTTATTGTTTACAAGAAAAACTAACAAAACTAAATTCTTGATAGTTTAATCTTTATCTTCCTGCGTTAGGTTCCTTGTTTTATCCATTTTTGTGTCTGAAGAACTTTCAAATGTGCTGGCTTTATATAGACACCAAGCTTGGCAACAAAAATTGTGTCGTTTAATAAAAAGAACGATCTTCATCACTGGTACCAAAATGACCCAATACTCAAAATTTCTTATGTATTTTTATGGAACCAATCAATTTTAAATTTTTAATGGCTTTTTTAGGATTTGTTTAGTATTTTGGCTGTGACTGTACTAAAAGAAATTGCACTTGAAGACTTTAGAGTGATTCTTAATGCAATATTTCACAAATGCATGGGGTGTCCGAAAACTTTTTTCCGCCACTGCATATAGTTTCACTGCAGAAAATGCTGCTCTTCTTAAAACAGCAAGAGAAAAACTCCAGTAGGGTGAGATAATCCCACTCATGCAGTGGGATTATCGATGCAGTCTCATTTGTTTCCAGAACAATCCCTCATATGTTTTCTATAATGCAACAATTTCTTGTGAATTCAATAATAATGAAATTAAACTACAGCATTCCTCATTTTGCTGAGGACCTCCTGGATGTCTCTTGAGGACACCTGGGGGTCCCCGGTCCCCGGTCCCCATTTTGAAAACCACCGCTTCAAGGCATCACGTCATATCACTTCTCTGTGATCTCTCCACCCCTCTGTCGCTCGCTCCTGTTTTTCTTACCGACGGCGTCTCCCATGTTGTCCTCTCCTTCCTCAGGGTTCAGCAGCTCCGTCTTGTTGTTTTTGGTTTTGATGGTCGGCCTCCGCCTCGAACCTGTGACGGGACAGAGTGTTAGTCTCTCCCGCTGTCTTCCTCCCAGCTGTCTCACTCTTTCATCTTCCACTCTGTTTTTTTTTTTTTCTATTGGCTGCTTTGTCTCTGTCTCTGTCTCTCTCTCTCACCGTCTCTCTCCACCTCTACATCGCTGTGTGTCTCTGTCTTCTTACTTGCTGGATTGATGTCACTCTCCTGTCTCTCTATCTGTGCCTGTCTGTCTTTGTCTCTCACACAAAAGGCCCCGACACACCAAACCAGCATCACCGGTGCCAAAAAGCTGCACTTGAACACACCGCAGAGACTCCAACTCGCAACAGCCTGCACACGCGTGAGATGAAATAACTCTCCATACCAGCAGGTGGCGGTACTCTGTTTTCGTCATTCAGAAAAAGGAGACTGGAACCTCCAGGAGTGCAGATATACAGACCGTAAACAAAGCAAACTTTTGATCACCATTTTCACACAACGCTCGCTCACCACAGACGGTTTCGTACTATAGCTCCTCTTAATCAAAAATACGTCTGATGAGAATTTGGAAATGGCACTAGCGTCGTCAGCCATTGGTGTTTTGGTTGAGGAAGAGGAAAGGAGAAGACGGAGGCTATAAATAGTTCATATTTTCTTCTATGCTGAGCAGCCAATCAGTGTGATCAGCTCCACTACCGATTCAACATGTTCAATCAGACAAAATGCTGCTGACAGGGGTCCGACTAGCACCAACAGGGCAGGATACCCCTCAAAAACTAGAGCCACAGACACTCACCAACAGCCAACCATTGGTTTGGTGTGTCATGGCCTTTACACACACACACACACACTAAACTAATTTTACAAAACAGAGAGTGAGGACAGTTACCATCAAAGTTTCCTGTTGTGTCGTCCTCGGCCAGAATCACTTCCTCTGTATGAATAAAACAGAAATGACTATGTTAGTTTGTTTGTACTTCTCTGCATGAGCACAAGCAGTGTGTGTCTGTGTGTGTGTGTGTGTGTGTGTGTGTGTGTGGGTGTGTGCGTGCATGTGTGTGTGTGTGTGTGTGTGTGTGTGTGTGTGCTGACCTGCTTTGCAGATCCACTCCAGGTATCCGTTGAGCTCTCTCTCTATCTGCTGCTGTCGCCTCAGCTTGAGGAACTCGCTCCTGTTCTCCACTCGCTCTCTCTCCTTTGCAAACTCACTATGAGGAAACACACACACACACACACACACACACACAGTTTTTAAAATCCACAGTACAAACAATAGAAACTAATGGTCAAAAACATCGATAATAATCAATAAATCCATAACAATTGCAATAAAAAGGCACAGACAAAAGAAAAGACAGATAGATAGAGGTGGATTTTTTTTTTTATATCTTGTGAAAATGGTTGCGATATAAGATACACCCACATGCATTTGTGTGTGCATGTACACACACACACACACACACACACATAAACAGGATCATACCCTGAGAGTACACCCAGCACCAGGTTGAGCATGAAGAAGGAGCCGATGATGATGAGGGGGATGTAGTACATCCAGTTCCAGGCACTGCCCTCCACATCGTTACTCTGCAAGACACACAGACAGACACACAGACAGACAGACAGACAGACAGACAGACAGACAGACAGGTAACTTATTGTCTGAGGATGTCTTTTACAGTTCCAGTGTGTTCGAAATAAACAGAAGAACTGTGCGGTTAGCGTGAGAAAAACAAAGGAGAGCCACCCACGGAAAATCCAGAGAGAACCTGACTGACAGGTCAGTCTCTGGGATGTGCGGTGGAAAAACACCAGAGCGAGGAGAGCTTCGCACCAAAAATTTAGAGGAAAAACAAAAAAAAAGGAAAAGAAAAAAGATAACTAGGCCCTCGAGGATTAACACTTTGAAAATTTAAAACCCAACCTAAATATGGAGCTGGCTGCTACTGTATATGCACATATACAATATATACAGGAGATGCGCCTGTGTGGTGCCCATGTAGGCTGATGCAGATTTCATCACTGTTGTACATTTTTTGTGCTGTTAATAAAGTTCTACCCCCCAATTTATGTAACCATAGCAACAGAATGAAACTACATAAGCTGCACCACCTGCACTTTAGGTCACACAATTACTTCAAAACTATTGTGATTATTTTCCAGCAGTTAACATTGTGCTATCTAAGCCACTTGCAGAATATTTAATCCTTTTCGGTAAATCTACGATGTCGTCAAAGCCAAGGTGCATAGCTGGTAGCATCTGTATGATTTTTTAAATTTTTATTTTCAGGGTGTATCGCTGCCTAGATGAATTATTGTTCCCTGTTTTTCATCATTGGCAAATGGCTACAAATGGTATAAGCGATTCTGGTGAGTCTGAAATGCCGTCGGACACTCTCCAGTAGGAACAGACTTTAAAATAAAACACAACAAAATGATCACTTGCAATGGTAAGGGCATGCACAGAGACTTGCAGCACTCTAGTGAGGTAGCTCCATCTCAGCAGCAACATGATGGACGACAGTGTGTGTGTGTGTGTGTGTGTGTGTGTCTGATGGCTCAGTTGTGACCCATTTTCTTATTTAAAACCTGACCCGGATGGTGTGTTTGTTTGTGAAATGTCAAACAAAAAAAAAAAAAAAAAAAAAAAAGGCCTGATATTATAACACAAAGGAATCCATGCAAAATCAGATTACTGATCATGTTACTTTGACCCATGCAAAGGCCTTAATGGAAATTTTTGCAGCCCATTCTGCGGATGTGCAACCCCTAGAAATGTTATATGTATTCGATTCGCGTATGAAATGAACTATTGATTATTCACGGGACCTGGAGTCCTGTGTGCACCTGAACGCACCCGCTGTGGCCCGTGTGCCGGGCTTTGTACAGCAGGGTACAGTGCAAATAGCCTGTTTTCTATTAAACTTTCATTGGCTTCTTCCTGACTGCCTGTGTGAGAGTGGAAGTCAGCCTCCATCCATCAGAAAAGATGTTAAATATAGAGCAAGACCGACCAGAATAGAGAGAGGAAGAGAGAGAGACGGGGGAAGGAGGGGAGGGATCAAAGGCAGAAAGAGAAGGAGAGAAAATGAGCAAACAGATAAAGGAAGTGAAAGAGTGGGAGATAAGGATGGAACACAGGTTTTGGACAACTAAACGGTGTTTCTAACAAAATTCAGACAACTGTGTGTGCTGCCTTCAGCTTCACCCGGTCTCATAGCACTGAAACATATAAAACATACATTACAGGAAATAGAAAAACCGTTCTAGGAAAAAGGGATTTCAATTACCAAGATGACTTGACAAGCTATATAACTGTGAGAGAGTATAGGCTAATAAATCTTTTCCTTTGTTATTTATAGTAGGAGATCCTCTGTGAGCACGGGAACCAAACATATGAACCCATATCACATATATATTAGATGTATATTTTAAAAAAATAACAAGGAAAATACTGTATATGCAGTAAATATGTGAGTGCATTAAACTTTATGAACCACTAAGCATGGTTACCATCTCTGATTGTAATCACTGGATACGAAAGCAAAACAAAAAAACATGAAAAATAAATAGAGTGAAAATTTCAATGTTAATGCCTCTTGTTGTATCAAGGCTGCACTGTAAGACACCACACAAGCATAAAACTACACTAGAATTAAAGGAGAAATACAGGTAAGTGTTATTGTCCTGTTACACCAAATGTCCATAATATATGTGTGAGAGGTTGACGAGGTTGTGGATAGATTGCTTGGCCTGCTGCTGAGATTTTGCATTTCCGGCTCATTTTACAGACTCTCCGGTTTTGAACAAAAACAGACACGACCGATCTTCCACTTGCTTGCATTTTGAACAGCTCGGTGAAGGAGGACGGCGCTGCGATTTGACCTCCAGCCACAAAGACTTAAAAGCCTCAAAAGCCTCACTGTCAAGCCTACAAAAAGAAATTACAAAGCAGCGCCACTGTTACACTATTTTGCATCAGCCTTAACTTTTATTCTCTCTTTTTTTTAATTCACTAGATTACTTGTCTTTTTTTTTTTTTTTTTTTTTATGAAAATGCGACTTTAATGTTTGTGTCAGTTTCAGGCCACCGTAGGGGAAGGTTGCCGTCAGTGTTGATGTAATTCCCACTGTTCACTCAAAGAGGTCACATTTTATGTACTGTCCCTTTAATGATATTAAACTACATTACACACTGCAAGGTATTAGTCTTTATTCTATTTTATTTAACTTTATTTAGTCTTTATTCTATTTTATTTATTTATTTATTATATGTTTCTACTGGTTCTGCTTTAACACGAGAATTTGCCTGGTTGGGATCAATAAAGTCTATCTATCTATCTATCCATCTATCCATCCATCTATCTATCTATCTATCTATCTATCCACCAAACAGTATTACTCATTATGAAACCACACTACACATCAGTAAAACAAAACTGTGCTAAACTAAATTAAATCCGAAACTAAACTAATCCAAACTCAATTTGACTAGACTAAACCTGCTGTTCTCAAACTGGGGGTCGGGACCCCCAAGTGGGTCTTGACATAATTTTTGGGGGCGCAAGATGATCAATAGATAGATAGATAGATTTACTTTATTGATCCCAAACTGGGAAATTCTTATACAATCAAGACATGTATGAAAGGAAAAAACACCTTTAACATGTAAAATGATCCTGATTATTTGTTCATGTGCTACTCTTTTTGTCAGTTTTCTTGTGCAATACAGGAGGACTTTTAAAACGTGATAAATCAAACGCAACCAAAACCAAACCAAATCCCCTTTTCCGAGATAAAATAAAGGTTCGGGTGCAGGCGGCTGGGCTAACGTACATAGTAGAGCATCTCTGTCCATCCCTCCATGGTGATGCACTGGAAGACGGTGAGAACGGCGAACAGGATGTTGTCGAACTGGGTGATGCCGTAATTGGGTCCAAGCCAGCCGCCTCTACATTCTGTGCCGTTAAGACACAACCGAGACGGCAAATCTGTTCCGCACGGTAATTCATCCACCCTCTCTCCTGGTCAGAGACAGAGAGAGAGACAGAGAGAAAGAGAGACAAAGAGGTCCACCATTTTACCAAGGTTACCAACACTGAGACACAAAACACTTAACGATGCAAAACTTCAAACATATGGTGGTACTTTTTATAGGACGTAACTTTTAATACTTCTACAGACTTAACAGTTCAACTGCCCAAACTGGATATACAGTACCTCGCTCTGCCATATGCTATGAAAAAGCAGATAAGTTGGTGTTTTAAAATTAGGACGTCACACCCCTTCATTCCAGCCACTTTCACTATTTTAAACTTCATTTTTGGAACAGACAGCAGCCACCAATCTGTGGTGGGTTACCAGTCAAGTGGCTGGTGGAACGCACAAACTAATTAAAACACTTGTGACCGTAATTAAAATGTGACTATTAATCACTATATCAGTGGTAGTGGTGGAAGTAGATCTGCTGAGATTTTGCTTAGCAGAAGAAAAAAAAAAGTACTTAGTCAGAATTCAAGTTCTCTTGTTTTAATTTGAGCACATACAGAGAACTTCACACAAAAACTGAGGAGGGCTTTCGTTCAGTAAAGGTCTAATCTTATTGCTAATCATAAACAGTGTGTGTTTGCTGTGAGCCCCTACACTCCTTTCAAAATCACTGTAAAGCGAGTGAGTCACTTGTATCGGGCCAGCGGTCTCGGTTTGCCGCCCTGCTGCCTCTCCTCACCTTCTTTGTTGTAGCAGGTGGTGTGGAACTTGCCCATGTAGAACTCAAGGCCAATGATGGCGAACATGAGGATGGCCACGAACAGCAGCAGGCCGATCTGCAGCAGGGGGATCATAGCCTTCATGATGGACTTGAGCACCACCTGCAGGCCTGGAGGAACAAAGTGCAACACAAACACTCAGGGGAAGCTGGGCCGGTTCACCAGTATCAATAAAGAACTGACGTGGAGGTTATCATTTTGCACGCCATGAATTTAGCATTTTCGCCATTTCACCAAAAAATAAGGGCTGTGTTGAATCATGGAGATATACTACACTTTGTTCCAGGCTATAAAACACATCCAGCAGCATCACCTTTGTGAGTTTTGATCTTTTCGTTTCATTTAATACTGATTTTAGAATGCTAGTCATTGGGAAAAATTGGACAACAAGGAATGACTTCTTTACCTCTTGACTACGCATGATTTTTTATTGCCAGAGCTCAATCTCCTGACTGTGCTGTATTAAGATTTTCAGAGTGTGGCACTGAAAACTCACAATTGTTATTGTCTATTTAGGCTGACTGTAGTAGTCCTGGTTCCCATACAAGAACAGTAACACATAAAAAAATAACTGAAGGGCAAATATTCACAGAGGTGATGTTAGCTGATTTGTGCAATAAAACGTTGCAACATAAACCTCCATGTAGCGCAGACTTTATTGTCCGCATGTCTTGAAAATCCTATTTATATTTTTTTCTGTAGAGATTAGATATAAAGCAAAGAGTGGAGCTGCAAAATGATTAATTATTACATGCAATTTGAGGTAGCCATTGTGCAAAAATTGCTGCAACATTCAGAAACTTTTAGCAAAAGCTGTTCATTATTTTCTGGTGACTGGCAATAATGCTTCTAAGTCAAGCTGCAACCAATTGATCTGACTCAGCAAACCAGTGTTCCCCTTGTCACAGACAATGAATGCAACTGGTTGTTGTGAGAAAACATCTTGTGCCAGACTGGTTAAGAGATATTTCTGCCCTTTCTCTCATGTCAGTTTGTGGTGTGATGGGGAAAAATGAGAAGGGATCTTGTGCAATTTCAGTGGCAGCAAGTGTGGCAGTAGCTTCACAGTAACCAGGGTGGTGTGCACACAAAGGCACACTCACACACACACACACACAACAGTACTTACTGGGAATCCCAGACACCAGTTTCAGTGGTCGCAGCACTCTGACAGCTCGCAGTGTCCTCAGGTCAAACTGAGATCCCACCGATGACAGAATACTGCAGAGAGAGAGATGGAGTGAGAATGAGAAGAGAAAGCAGACAGCAACAGCCAGGGATGCTCAGTGAAAACAGTATTTGCTAAAACTTGCAAGCATATTATGTGCCATGACATCTGAACACACACACAGCTATACAACACTGACATGCTTAGTTAATTTCAGTCCAGGTCTTGCACCGTCCCATTGTGCTGTATCTGTATCTTAGGTCCCTGTGCCATGGTGCTATTTCCAATTCTGTGTCACAACATCTCTTCACCATCAGCAAGATCAGTTCTTCTATGTATACTGCATTTACCAGTTACAGTGATTCTGATTTTGAGTTACTGTTATCAAGTGACACCTACAGTCCTGGTTCTACTGTAGTTTTACTATAGTAGCTGCCAAAACATTAATATTTCATGTGTACAAGTCCCAGTAAGCCACTAACACCAATTAGAAGCAATGGAACACTAGTCAACACTCATTTCCACCAATCAGAGGCGATGGAACATGAGTGAACAGTCAATTACACCAATCAGAAGTGATGGAACACTAGCGAACAGTCAATTCCGCCAATCAGAAGAGATGGAACAGTGGTCATCTGTCAATTACACCAATTAGAAGCAATAGAACACTCATCAATAGTCAGTTCCACCAATCAGAGATGATGGAACACTAGTCAACACTCATTTCCACCAATCAGAAGCAATAGAGCACTCATCAACAGTCAGTTCCACCAGTCAGAGATGATGGAACACTTGTCAGCGATCAGCTCCACCAACAAGAAGCAATGGAGCACTAGTCATCAGTCAGTTCCACCAATCAGAAGCAACGGAGCACTAGTCATCAGTCAGTTCCACCAATCAGAAGCAACGGAGCACTAGTCATCAGTCAGTTCCACCAATCAGAAGCAACAGAGCACCAGTCAACAGCCAATTCCACCAATCAGAAGCAATGGAGCACTAGTCATCAGTCAGTTCCACCAATCAGAAGCAACGGAGCACTAGTCATCAGTCAGTTCCACCAATCAGAAGCAACAGAGCACCAGTCAACAGCCAATTCCACCAATCAGAAGCAATGGAGCACTAGTCATCAGTCAGTTCCACCAATCAGAAATTAGCATCAATCTAGTGTCAATCCAGGCTACGGGCTTTTCGAGAAACACTCTCCAAAGTGTGTAAATTTGAAAACGGCGGTGTTGTGGACGGGGGAAACTTAGCTTCTTGAAAATACTGACCTGGGGTCTGCTCTATAGCTGTAGTCTGGTATGAAGCAGTGCAGAACCTGTGTGTAGGCCTGCACTTGCTTGACCAAAACGGCATTTTCAGATTTACCCGGCTTAATTTGGACCTCAGAGTCAACCAAAAAGCTGCCTATGGATCCACTAGTTCTCATTATCTAACATTTTCTGACACAAACTTCTCCAGACCTCCGTTGTTTAACACGGAGGTCAGGCTACACGGCCTAAACTACGGCCAAACGTGATCCATTTGATTATTAATTTGAGACAATGAGTCGTAAAAACAAACAAACAAACAACAACAAAAAAAACCAAACAGGATTAAATTGAGCATCTGACTTATAAACTGCATTTGCGTTTAAAAAAAAGAAAAAAATTTACAACCAGAGTGATTATGTCACTGATTTACAATTTTGTTTGCAGTATAGTGTACAGTATGTTGGGTCTGGCTACAACTGCAACATTCCTCCTCTCTATCAAGACTTGGCTTCAAAGACACACCTCCTGCTCGGATGGCTGTGTGTGTGTGTGCGTGCGTGCGTGTGTGTGTGTGTGTGTGTGTGTGCCAGAGACTGGTTGGAAAATTCCATCCTCCGTCTCGTACGGGGGCGGAAGACAGGGGCTGTCCGAGAGGAGGAGGAGGAGGGAGAGCGGGAGGGAGACGGGATGCTCTGAGGGGGCGGAGGAGAGAGCGAGAGAGAAGAAATAAAGACAGCGAGAGAGACCTGCTCGCTGCTATTTGGGAAGCAGTTTGTATTTCACTCTTAAGTTTTGATTTAGCGCTTCCTGTGGGCGGAGAAGATTTCCCACCGACACCAGAATTTCACTCGGGCAAATCGTGTGAATCTCAGGCATCTCATGAATAGTGATAGGACGCTCTTCCCTGCTGCAGTTCCTCTATGTGATTTAGGTTAATAAAACTGCATTTTTACAAAAAAAAAAAAAAAAGATATAAAACTTACATCACTTTAGCACGACTGTATGTGCTTTGATGTGTAAGATTAATTTATTTCCCCAAGATGTGTGTATAGTAAGCGTAAGAGCTCATCCACGACATGCCTGAACATAGAGGGAGACAGCGAAAGAGAGAGATAGGAAGACAGCTGTTCTTTAATACTTAAATCACCAACATGAGGATCATTTAGACCGGGGTTTCTCAACCAGTGGGCTGTGAAATGCCCTTGGAGGAAGTCAGAGTCCTGCATGAGTCCAGTTTTACAAACCTGTGTCCAACCCGAACCCGCAAAGCTCAACCTTGCACTCAGCCTGTTCATCGCAGTTTCTTCTTGATCAGTTCTGGACCTGATCCAACCCGTTTGTGACCCGTACCGCTCCACATTCTGCTTAAAACGTTTTTTTTTTAACCTCAGTTTGGTCATTCTCATGGTCTGTAATCACACTGAATTCCTCCTGCATGTCTAACTTGGCCTTCGAGGATGTGATGTCAGTCAATTGAGTGACTTCCCCTTTTTTTTGGACCTGGCTGGATGCTATTCGAGGAGGCGAGGTGGCGTAATACAATTTTAAGAAATCATAAGCAATAACCTGAGATGTTGTGACCTTCTTATGGATCTGAACCTGTTTTTTTGTGGATATTGAACTGTTTTTGTATTATTATTTTTTTTATTTCAAGGACTTTTATTGTAGCACAGTTACAAAAAACACTAATTCTAATCATTTTAACAGATTTTTAATGAAATTTAAATGTTTCTCTTTTTTTTTTGAACACTTATGGACAATTCTGATTGTATGACCTACTGCCATTTTTGTTCATGCCAAAAAAAAAAAAAAAAAAACTGCTACTAGTGTCAGCACTTGTTTAATAAACAAAAGAATAGATTTGCCAAAAGAGCTTGTGAGAAATATTTGTTTCTTATAGGCCCTGACATGTTATAATGATGAATAGTTGGTCCTGTAGACTCAAAAAATGTGGAAAACACACAATTTAACCATCAAACCATCACCACGTCAACCATCAAAGTCTAATTGTTCCTGAATTAAATAAACCCTCAGCAATTTTGATTACTGCACTACTTTAATCAAATATTTCTGCTGATGCTATGTTGGACATGCACCAAGCGGCGAGCCCGTGAAGTGACGAGGCATGAAGAGCTGACGTTCTACTGATTGAATCTCTATCAGCTGAGAAAAAAGACAAGAACAACAAGAAACCGAACCCACAGGACAATTTTAGTATAAATGTTTGAAAGAGGCTGAAATGGCAACAGATGTCTGGGCTAAGACTGGAATACAAAGAGGTTAAAGTCATTTTTTTTTTTAAGTAGACATCTAGAAGTGTATCAGAGACTTTTTTTTACTTACACGTGTCTAAAATGCAGGTGACCTATACTCGACACTGTACCTGAACGCCTCATGTTTAGACACACAGACGGTGTACTCGCTGCTACAGTTTCGGTCTAGACAAGGGGCAAGGTACAGTCTTTTAAGATGTATACAAAACACATAAAGTGTCAACTTGTACAAATGAACTTGATACGAACTTACGCTCGATATGAACAGCTGTTTGCGTGTTACTTAAATATGCAAATCACCAAACAACCAAATTTGCAGTCACCAAACAAACCAACCTGAAATGTGATGAGAAACACACAGAAAACTGTTGTGGCTAAACTGTCAAGATTTGGCAATGTCTTCCCCCTCCATCCTTCTTCCCCCCTCCGCTCCAACTCTCCAGGTTGGCTGCTAATTCCAGTAAGAGGTCATTTATTATAAGCTACAATATAAGCGGCCAGGCTGCTCATTCCCTCAATGGCTTTTTAACTGCCACGGCCAAAAGCCATGCAAGCAGCCCTGAAAACCCTTTACCTAAGCAAAAAAACACCCAAACAACCTGAAGCAGCAGCAGAACCAACCACAGGATGAACAGATACACACATGAATATGTTCTGATTATCAAACAACAACGTACAAACTGCGTCGACACGTGAAAATTAAATACATTTGATAAGGCGTCCAGCTTTTTAAAACCGACAATAATACGCCTACACACTCTCTGCACAAATGCATGACCATCTGTGGACCACTTAATGTTATACGATATACATGCATTTTCAGAACATAAACTGTAATTTTACATGCTGTCTCTAATCACATTCTCATTTTTCTTATTCGCCACACATTGCCTATAGATTGGGTATAACGTATCCATGCTGCACTCATTCAGTTTTCTGTATAATCTCATATTGCGCAAATGTTTTGTTCATTATTTTCTCCATCTCGAGTGGTTCTTACTGCCACTCCCGATGCTATTTTATGCTCCTAATGCTGTAATCCTTTTTTGTTTCATCCTTCCATTTATCCATTTCTACTCTCCTTTTGATTCTATTTTTAATTCTCTCTCTGTTTCCTGTTACTATTTCCTATTTCCTGCCATTTCCTGCTCATTCCCAACCTGCCTCATTTAACCAGCGGGATCATTAAAGTTTCAGATACAGTTTCAGACACATGGAGGAATGACTGGACGGATGTATTTATGCACAGATGGATGAGGCAAAGGTCTAAATTTTGCCCTTTTCTTCCTCCGCTCTCTCTCTCTCTCTCTCTCTCGACCATCCATTCTGTCTAACGTTGCTCTCTCTGTCAGTTTTATTTTGGTCCCACTTTGGTGCTTCTTCTTCCTGCCATACATCTCACACTGAGGGCGAACGCGGCGCTTCAGTAATCATCCGTGCGAGACGGCAGCCATCCGATTCCACCAGACAACCCAAACCTCCAGGATGCAGTCACCCCTGGCAACGGCTGAACCGGGCCACAGTGCCCTACGGTGGCCACTAGGGGAAGCAGTGAGCGCGCTGCTTATTATGACAGAGATGGAGGGGAAGATGGAGAGATGTGTGTGTATGTGTGTGTGTGTGTGGTGAGCAGAGAGAGATGGATAGGACGGAAGGAGGGAAACAGTGAGACGATGTCAAAAAGAAGAGGAATGAAGAGGACAAGGGAGAGGAGGGTAAACGAGGATACTGAATGATGATTATTATTTTTCATTTTTTTATTATTACCACCATCATAAACTTTGTTTGCGTCTTTGCAGCAGAGAAGGAGGCCTCACTGCATTTAAATTCAACCAAACTGGTAATCAAATATGACTGAAATATTCCAGTGGCATCAAAAGATACACTGCACTGTGTTTCTCAACAGAGCAGTGACTGTGTGTGTATGACAATAACAATTTGACTATGATAAATTTAACTGATAACCGCCTCCACTCATTTTTTAAGTACCCAGGAAATAATGCAATAAATGTTTGGAGTTTAACTGGCTCTTTTAAATCAAACCACACATATTTTACCCTTGGTTGGCCGAAATGTGAGCAAGGAAAGCTTCCCATTTCTGTTACGATCTTGTAGCTGCTTTTATTATTTTTGCACTAAAATTGCAAAAAGCGACTTTCGGTTTAAAATAAAAACAAAGAGCAAATGAGGAAACACCAACCCTTGTGTGAGGATGCATTGACTGTGAATTAAGGAACGGGAGCTGGATACGATTTTGGATGATTCAAATTAATTTTCATATTTAGGACAGGTGGTAACAAAATGAACTCGTTTTCTGATTGATTGCTGCAATCTCACACCTGATTCATTACAGTATTAGGTTGCTGAGTAACATACTGGCATCCAACAGAGTCAGTGGTAAAATAACACTAAACCTGTATTTTATTCTGCATTCTGTCCATTTATCCAATCATTTTCAGGTCCAAAAAATAAACCAAAGCCTTGATTAACTGAAGGGAGCATCCATCCACAAGCCAAAGCTCATGTTAAAACTGCGACTCTTTAAAATATGTCAGATTACATAATTCGGCCTAAGTCTTGTCGAGAGAAATATTAGATAAATATTAGTATGACATTAGTATGACAGTGACTTAAAACAACTAGGGCTGTCCTGTGAATAAAGCAAATGCATTTTTAAACCCCAAAGTGCTGAACCTTTAAACTCACCCCGTTTCTCGCTCTTTAACCTACATATACTGTACGTTTACACACACCACAGCCTCCCTTTAAACAACGGGACTCTGTAAAGACAGGAGAGGTAAAGGGAAGTTTGACCTTGTTAGACTGAAAAAAAAAAAAAAAAAAACAAGATAGATGTGAGTCCCGGATGAAATAAAAAAAAAAAAAAAAAACAAGAAATGGAGAGCCGCAACGTCCCATGAGAGAGAGTGAGAGAAGAGGCGAGGCCGAGTGGAAGAGAGTGATGGCCCTGTGTGTGACAAGTGTGAGATTCAGCTGCTGGAGAGGGAGAGAGAGAGGGAGAGAGAGAGAGAGAGAGAGAGAGAGAGAGAGAGAGAGAGAGAGAGAGAGAGAGAGAGAGACATTTGTATGCAGAGGCAGGAGGCGTTTGGACAGTGATGACAGAGGCTCTCACTGCTGGGGAACACCTAACAATCAACCTGCAGCACACACACACACACACACACACACACACACACACACTGGCACATTACCCTCGTAGCAATACGACCACAATATGCTCATTTCTGTCATTTGCACCCAAACTCTACTTTTCTTGCATGAACTTTATACTTCATACTACAACTTCATCCTGCTAACAGAGCGCTGTTTCTTCTGCAGTCACTATCACTCCACCACCATCGAGTGTGGGCGACTTTGTTGATTTCTAATTATATTATTTGGCAAGACCTTGTGACAAAAAGGCGTTTCTGCTTGGGCGCTGCAGATTAATGTGTGCAGGTTTGAAAAATGGAAAGTTTCTTCCAATATGACGTATTCAGACGTTTTGATTGGTAGTTAAAGGATAAACAGCACTCTTACTGCCCAATCCCATTAATCCCTGTTCATTTTTATGTATAGGACTGTCTAAAAGCTCTGGTAATGCTAACCCTAGTTACATTACATTTACTTTTTCCCCAGTAAAGTGGTAACACAGGATTACATTTGAATTTTGAGGAATCACAATACAGTTACATTTCGGATAAAGCTCTCATTACTTGCTTTAGTTGAGCTGAGTCATGACAAAAAAAAAACGTCAAAAACCAAATCAATAATTGACCAACCTGCTCTTGGCAGCTTGTGCTGATATGGATGGAAATGCAAAAGTTCTGATTCAATAATCAGCGCGTGCTAACGATCAGTTTTCAGGACTTACTGAGGCAGACAGACAAGGGGAGATTTTTGCGTTATGAAAAAAGTGATTGAAACGATCATGAAATTAGATTATAAGTTATCGCTATACACCTAATATGTAACAGTAGGGGTGGGGGTGACAGTGTGAGAAAAAATGCCCACACTCCACAGCTCAGTCCATCCATTTCTGTCCCTCTAAGTGTAACTACATTAATTTATGATGTGCTGTTCGCTGCATGAATACATAACTGATAAAATGTTTGTTTGTCTCTTTTTTCTGCCGTCTATTCAACGTCCTGCTCTGTCCTCTCACGTTCGTCCCTGTGCCGCTCGTCTCAACACAAACTCCTGTTTGTTGCTGTTTTCTATTCTGGGTCTTTCCAGAACGACAACAACATGATGATGATGGTGGTGGTGGTGATGATGATGATGATGATGATAGCCGTGATGAAGATCTCGGAGGTCCCTCGCCACCTTCGCTTTGCTCGGTCTCTCCCCGTTCACGGCATTGCCATGGCAACCGGCGATTCCTCTCTTCCCCGAGTCTCCACGGTTACCAACCTGCTCTCATTCATAAGCGTTGCCGGGGCAACGCAGCCCTGGCTCATTGATGGAATCTCGGCATTGCCGCGGCAACGGGGATGGGAAGAGGGTCTCCTAGCGATTGATTTTCAATCTCTCTCTCGTTCTCCCCCTCTGCCACCCCCCAAAAGCCCCTTTTTTTCTTAGCAGTGGATCCGGTGCATGAAGCAAACATGCACACACACACACACACACACACACACGCACACACAAGCAAGTTTCCTTGCATATGCATGCAGATACAAGCATGCATCTAATGAGAATGAGTGCATGCTGTTACTGCAAACACATTTACATAAAACATATGTAGTGGATATGCTCTCACACACAAACACCCACACCCACACCCACACACACCCACCCACACACACACACACACGCACGCACACACACAAGGTATGATCTAGTGACAGTGACTAATGCAGTGCAGCCCAGGTAATATGGATGACCCACTTTCACCACTGCTGTTTGTGTGTTAAACACAGAACCTGCTGTGTTTTACAGCATGTATGCACACACACACACACACACACACATGCAATCACACACATACATACACACACTCACGAGCACACACAAGATCATACATAAGATAGCTTGTGCGTAATACTGCAGCGTTGTTGCTCACACTGTGCAGGCTGCACGATTACTTGAAAAAAAAAAAAAAAGGCTGCCATCACAGTATCGACTGCTCTGATTTACAAATAGTGAGAGGCTGATTTTCATTCTCTCTCTTACACACACACACACACACACACACACACACACACACACACGAACATACACACGCACATCTATATATACAAGTTTGTGTTTACACTGGGCATTCATTTAGGATGCCAGCGATGGATTTCTCTTTGCATATGAGCAGTTTGTGAGTGTGTGTGTGAGTGCTTGTATGTGTGTGTGTGTGCGTGTGTGAGTGTGTGTCACGATATGGCTGCCTTGGCAAAAATAGTCCAATAGTCACACATTCACAACATGCAAGAGACTGGAGGCCGCTGCCTGCCAGTGACATGTGCATGAGCTGTATGTGTTATGTGTGTGTATGTGTGTGTGCGTGCATGTGTGTGTGTGTAGCATTGGGAGTGTGTGTGTGTATATATGTGTTTGTGTGTGTATTATGTGTGGAAACAGTGTGGGAGTGCCATGTGTCATCACAGTGTGAGCTCCTGTCCACTCAGTGTCTCCCACTGAGCCCTCACCCCCCTCTTACACACACACACACACACACACACACACACAGTGATGGACAATGTTGACACAAAGCTCCAGTGTAACACAGTGCAGGAATTCAGTCTGAACACCCTGTAATAATACACTTAATACACACACTGAGGTCCCTCGCCACCTTCACACACTGTCTGTAATAATAATATCAATGATAATAATGTTAAGAAGAAGAAGAAGAAGAAGAAGAAGAAGAAGAAGAAGAAGAAGAAGAAGAAGAAGACATTAAAAAACACAATCTTTACAAAATGTCATGCTGGTACCACAATAATAAAAAAAAATGTGGTAAAATCACCACAATTAAATAAAGTAAATAAATACAGGTTAAAGGTGTGGAAACTGAAAGCAGGACAAAAAAAAAAAAAAAAAAAAAACACACACCCCACCCCATCCTGAGCCCGCCCACACCAAACTGCAGGGACGGTGCTGCAACCAAGCCCAAACGGAGCCAGACACTGTCCCACCGACAAACCCCCACAGGTGACACGGGACAGTCCGTAACACAGGACAGCGCACCACCTGAGAACTTATCCTGATAAACACACACACACACACACAAAAGCATACGGCGCACTGAGTTTATGTCATCTTGGTGCAGGGGTGGCACTAAATGGGCCGTATTAAAAAAAAAAACAAAAAAACAAAAAAAAAAAAAAACACAACCGATTCCAATGCCAAGCCTGGCCTATATTTATCAAACACCTTTGACCCAAAGTGGTCGGTCTTTTCATCCAAATATGTTCTGTGGAAAAATAATGATTCATACACAAATATGAACCTTGCATGAATCATTCCTCCCCAAAATGTCTTTCTGTAAAACAAAACGAGGATATTAAAAAAAACCAAACCGATCAAAGTGGAAAATGACATGAAACTACTTCACTGGATTATTCCTTTTTTTCAAGCACAACTTACTGACCCTGAATCCTTTCAAATGATCACTGGTTTCATCAAAAGGAATCAAAAGTCACCAAAATAACTGATATTTTACAGTCATACATGTTTTTACTCATATATGCACATCACTGACACACCAATTCAGCTAGAAAATAAATAACATTTTCATTGAGTCATTTGGTCAAAATAAGCCGAAGTATTTCATCAGTCAACCATCAAACTATCTGACTATAATTTGATGTTTGTTGCTGATTAACTCGTCAGGAGGAGGAGGGGGTGCAAGTCTACTTTTGCTTTTATTTTTTTTATTATTATTATTTTTTTTGCTATAAGGGTGGTTGCGCCAGGTGCATGGTTCAAGGGTTCACAGTTTGTCTCTTAATTAATCATGGGTGTGTTTGTTTCCTCTGCACGTGCATGAAGTGAACGAGCGGATCATCCATGGCCTCAGCGGGAGTCCATCAAACCTCCCTGAGGCGAAGCAGGTGTCCCTGGGTGTGTAACAAGGCTTCCCCATGCGCGTAAAAGACGTTCCTGTGTGTGCAACAAGCAGAGTGTGCACGTGCTGTGTGCCCACCTATGTAGACACGCATTACCATCTGGATGATGCGTCCTTAAAATACACTACTCACAAAAAGTTAGGGATATTCGGCTTTCGGGTGAAATTTCAGGATGAAGCTAAAATGCATTATAACCTTTACAGGTGAACTTAATGTGACCTTCTGTAAACTTTTGAATGCACATGTCCAACTGTTCAATGTTTCAGTACTTTTTGCACAAGTTGCTGTTCTCTAAGGAGTTTAACGGCAAAATTCACATCAGGTGTTTGATGCTCCAGCTCATCGAGGTCGTATCATTAGGGAACGGCTGCTGGAGACTGGGGTACCTCAAATGGAGTGGCCTGCACTTTCTCAGACCTGAATCCCATAGAAAACCTATGGGATCAGCTGAGTCGCCGTGTAGAGGCTCGGAGCTCTGTACCCCAGAACCTCAATGTCCTGAGGGCCGCCCTTCAAGAAGAGTGGGATGCCATGCCTCAGCAGACAATAAGTCGACTTGTGAACAGCATGAGACGTCGTTGTCAAGCTGTAATTGATGCTCAAGGGCACATGACAAGTTATTGACACTGACATTTTTTGTTGTGGTATATCCACCACTGTTGTTGGCTTTTGTTTCAAGAAATTGTTTGAGATGAGGAAATCACCAGTGTATGCTTCTACTTAAATGCCCTACTTTCATGATATAATATCACTGTAGCATGAACTTTTTATATTTTCCATAAATTTCACCCAAAAACCAAATATCCCTAACTTTTTGTGAGTAGAGTAAGTGAAAACTGCGCTGACTGACTTCAGACTTGGTTTTTATTGGTCAATCGTGCAATCTTTCATCGTTCCGGGTGTAAGATAGGACCCTTAGTATCAGTGACAGCACCTCAATACTTGCTTTAAGCCTGTAATTGGATAGATTTGCGACATCAGGACAACTCCGATCAGTTGTAATAGTTTGAACCCTTTGAAAAGTCAAGGTCTGTTGACTAGACCCTCTGGCACTGTCCTGTTTACTGTGTGGTAGCTCTGTCCTGCATCCCCAAACCCCATAATGTGCTTCTCAAAACAGGTTAAAACAAACACTGCACATCATTTGTGAATGCTCTCTGTCTCAAGATTTCCAAGTGATTCGTCCACATTTGAAGCTACATGAACGCCTGGTGCTATAAAACGAGCATTCTTCCGCTAATAATCACAATTTGTTTTTCTGTGCCTGCAGTTGGAGTCTATCCCAGCAGAGACACACCCTAGCCGGGTCACCAGTCCCTCACAGGGCTAACACAGATAGACAGGCATTCGCATTCACAGCTATGGGTAATTTCCAGTCTGCAGTCCATCTGACTCGCATGTTTTTGGATTGTGGGAGGAAACCGAAGCATGAAGTGGAGAAAGTGGGAACCGTGTGATGCTGGAGAACAAAAAAAGTGCTATTTGCTAATGTTAGTGCTCAAAACTGAACAGCACGGCACTGTAAAGTGGCTCGGTGATGCAGATACTATTAATAAGCAACATGTTTCGAGCTTGGCGCTCTTTCCTCGGGCAGCTGCCTCGGGATCCTGGCAGTTTTGAGCGCTAAATATTAACTAATAAAACTTTTTTGATCTCCAACATGACTCCGTTCCCAACGCCTTCATCTCATGAATTTTTTAACCAATTGTGAACCGTATTTTTCACCCCAACGTTTTCCAGGAAACTGAAGTGCCCCGAGGAAACTTGTGAACCGATTCATGACAGGATGATTCCAGTCACCTTTGTAAAAATGACAACAGCACTTAGATCGGCTGCAGACTAAATTTGTTTCATCACGTGAACTGCTAACTCCTTCACAAGGTGGCGCTGGCGACGAGGCTGAGCCGTTTGCTCAGTCTCAGCTGCTGCCCCATACAACAAAACAGCTGCTAGCTCACTGAATGAATCCCACGGTGTTGGAGTGTAGTGATGTTTGTCTGTCACAGAGAGACAACAGACTCTACGACCAAGGACGTCTGACAGCTGATGAGTTTGTTTCAACAGTGATTGACTGCATGCATTTTGCCAGTCAGCACTCAAGTGTAAGCCAAAGCGGACGGATAACAGCCGTATTTGTCCAAACGAGCGCTGAAATGATCTGATGATGGAAAATAAATCGATTGTACGTTGATCATTTTTGCTTTTTAGTCATTTATCCAACGAAAATCCCAAAGGTTTGTCGATTACAACTTCATGAAGGTTTGCTTACTGATCATATAATTAGTATTACTGTTATTTTGACGACTGATCCGACTATGGAAGCCATTTGAAGACATCACTTTGGGCTCGGCTCACTTCTCACGAGCATTTGTCCTTATTTTTTAACACTCATTTTTGACACTTCTAGACTTAAATGATTCATCGAAAAGTGAAAATAATCATTAAACGTATCGCTATCGCCACTTCGGCTACACTGTCTGTTTTGAAATTTAGAAACAGCTCAATTTTGTGGAATTGATTTGGCTACTTTACTTCGAACACTGCAAAAACACAAAATCTTACCAAGATTATGTCTTATTTCAAGTCAAAAATGTCTTATTTCTAGTCAAAATATCTCACTACACTTAAAATAAGACATGATCACCTCAGAAGTAACTTGTTTTTAGACAATTGTCTCTTGTTTCAAGTGAAAATTTGCTTGAAACAAGTGAAAATTTGCTTGTTTCATTGGCAAAATTTGCCAGTGGAAAAAGTGAAAATTCACTTGAAATAAGTGAAAATTAGCCAGAAACAAGAAACAAATTTTGCCAATGAAACAAGCAAATTTTCACTTGTTTCAAGTGAATTTTCACTTGAAACGAGACAATTGTCTAAAAACAAGTTACTTCTGAGGTGATCATGTCTTATTTTAAGTGTAATGAGATATTTTGACTAGGAATAAGACATTTTTGACTTGAAATAAGACAAATAATCTTGGTAAGATTTTGAGTTTTTGCAGTGAATTAAACAAACTGATACAAAAGTGGGGACCAGGGCTGGGAATCGGACCCCAGTCCTTCGTGATCAGAGGTGCCCGTGCTAAATTCTGCTGCTTTCTGATTCCTCAGCAATGCCCTTACAGCCCAGTTACACCAGTGCCCAGCAGCGGAAAGACTGTGGTCGTACTGGGCCACTCCCAGGTGTGAATGTGTGTGGAACAGTATGACCTCTTTCTTGGATAAATAAAGCCTAAAAACATGATTGTGCTCTTGAAACCTCCCAGTGTTTCCACTGCTGCTGGCTTCTCTCTCTCTCTCTCCTGGATACGGGACATTAAGCGCCACTTTACGACCGTTATGTCACCGCTCACCCCTTCCCCCCCGCCGCCGAGGTGGTACGCCCCAGTCACTTTCCCCTCATTGGAAGAGTCCATTTGCTGGGTGCAGAAGGGTGTTGGAGGAAGGGGGGTTGGCAGGGGTGATAATGGCTCCATTGCCCCGGGGGTGGGAATCTTTCCTACCAGCTTATGTCATTGTGCCCCTCCCTCTCACTTCATCAAAGACAGCATACCCTTTTCTCTCTCTTTCTCTCTCTCTCTCTCTCTCTCTCCCATCCCCAACATCCCCATCTTCCTCCCTCTCTCTCCTTTCGGCCCTCTTGTTCACCCGTTTGCTTTAATTCAGTTCCCTCTTTCGTCCCGTCTTTTCTCTCCTCGTTGCTGATGCGTTCATTTGCAGAGGAGGGGAGGGTGTGGAGAAACATTTTCATTCAACCCCCCCTCGCTCCACCCCACCACCACCCCCTTCCTCCTCTCCTTCCTCTCCCTCTCTTCATTTTCTCACTCTCCCTCTCTCGTTATTGCTGATCTCAGCAGAGTGCTAACACTCAGCTGATGGACTCTCCCTCTACCTCCATCCCCCTTTACCCTCTCCTTTCATCTCCCCTCCCTTCCCTTCATCCCTTCCTCTCCTTGCCTCTCTCAAGCTTCTCCATGCCTCTCTCTGCCTCTACTCTGACTTCATGTATGATCAGGGAAAAAGGAGGATGAGGGGAAATGAAGGTGCCAAAGAAGGAGGGAAGCATCATTCTGTTTTTTTTTTTTTTTTGTCCTGTTTGGTCTTTCCTCTTCCTCTCCCTTTCTCTGTCTTCACTCCATCCACCCACCCTCCTGTCCTTTAATCACATATATGTTTTATTAACCTTTATTTACCTAGGGAAGGGTTGCTGAGCTTGCACGCTCTTTTTTCAAAACCCCACAACCATTATAGACTTTTACATTTTGGCCACAGCAGCTCCACTCAGAGGTTTTGGGGGTTGAGTGTCTTGCGCAAAGGCACCTTGATGATAAATGTTAAAGCCGTAAGCTGTCAATCAAACAGTAAAGGTGGAGGTGTGACGTCAGTTTCCTTGGATTTTTTCTGTCGATGTCGCTCTTTTTTAGTCTGCGCGGCCACCGCTCGTCCAAACTACCCAGTTCATCTTACGTCTATTACGATAAAAAGGAAGCATAAAGCTTTCCCCCCAAAAGAGTTGCCAAGCAGGTGTTTACAACATCAATTGTAAAAGCTTTCATGAGCTGTTCAGATGTGGGATCAGAAGGGGGTAGCAAAACGGATGGATTTATTTATATGAAAATGTTAGAAACCATTATTTTAAAGGTTATTAGAGATGCTCTGATTCACATATCCTGACCAGGTGTTTCCAGCTGTTTGGGGGAACCAAACTGGTGACCTTAAGGTCATAAACCAGGTTCTCTAAACATCTTTTGAACACATTTTGGACCGTCCATCTGTGTTGTTTCCACATTTGTCAGGCGTCCCTTTTTCTCCACTTAATCTAGGCATCTGTCTTTTAATTATACTTTAATTAATTATACTTGCATCTTGAGCAGTGCACAGTTACACACATTCACACTGGGAATCTACTGCAATGTTAGCTGCACTAGAGCCGTTTGGGGGTTAAATGCCTTGCTCAGGGGCGCCATGACAACAGTGGTATAGAGAGGGGGGAGCAGTTCTTGTTTACTATCTCCTCCAGGTGTCTTGTACCGGCAGCCAACTTTGCGAAACACATTAGCTGCCTGCCATACCTGATCCAGCCATCCATCCATCCCTCAGTCCTTTAATCATATATAAACACATCTCTGTGTCCTGTTTCCTCTTCGCCCACGTCACTCTTTCCGTGGTCTATAATCATCCCCCCGGTTTTTCCATCCCTCTCTCTCTCTCTCTCTCTCTCCCTGCCTGGCCGACTGATTGGCCCACCTGTCCCTCCGTCTCCTAACAGCAGGACTCCTGGACCTCACAAGGGCACAACGTCTGGACCTGTGTGTGTGTATGTGTGTGTATTTGTGATGCTTCACAGAGGTGTTACAGTCGAGTCAAAAATCAAATTGAGAAATACTAGAAAAAAGAGATTTATCTAAAGGCTACAGCAGGATGGGCGTAGGTCCCTTCAGAAACATTGGAAATAAAGGTGAAAAAGGTAGATGCATTTACTTTGTTGCTCCCGTCTGTGCGACAAAACACTCATTTGAGAAGATTCAGCTAACATAAACAAACTGTAGCTAACAATCGGTGTCACTCAATGTTCCCTCAGTCCCAAAGAAATGAATTCCTATCTATATTAGACCTCCTGTTCCCTCAACTTGTATGTTCAGTTAACATTAAGGATTAGGGCTAGACTTAGTGACAATTATAACAATGTATTAAGTTTTTATAACTACTTACTTACAGTTTATAAAGATATATTTTTTTCATTTTTCAGAAATTATCTATCAACATACACATGCATTGTGTTTGTGAAATTAACAAAGACTAACTTTTGGTCAAGAGCGGAGGGAACACAGAGCTAAGGGAACATAGAGGTGAAGGAACATAGAGCTGAAGGAACATAGAGCTGAGGGAGCATAGAGCTGAGGGAACATAGAGATGAGGGAGCGTAGACCTGAGGGAACATAGACCTGAGGGAGCATAGACCTGAGGGAACATAGACCTGAGGGAGCATAGACCTGAGGGAACATAGAGCTGAAGGAACAGGGCTGAGGGAACATAAAGCTGAGGGAACATAGATCTGAGGGAAAATAGAGCTGAGGGAACAGAGAGCTGAGGGAACAGAGAGCTGAGGGAGCATAGATCTGAGGGAACATAGAGCTGAAGGAACAGGGCTGAGGGAACATAGAGCTGAGGGAACATAGATCTGAGGGAAAATAGAGCTGAGGGAACATAGAGCTGAGGGAGCATAGAGCTGAGGGAACATAGAGATGAGGAAACATAGATGTGAGGGAACATAGAGCTGAGGGAACATAGAGATGAGGGAACAGGTCTGAGGGAACATAGAGCTGAGGGAGCATAGAGCTGAGAGAACATAGAGCTGAGGGAGCATAGAGCTGAGGGAACATAGAGATGAGGGAGCGTAGATCTGAGGGAACATAGACCTGAGGGAACAGGCCTGAGTGAACATACACCTGAGGGAACATAGAGCTGAAGGAACAGGGCTGAGGGAACAGAGAGCTGAGGAAACATAGATGTGAGGGAACATAGAGCTGAGGGAACGTAGAGATGAAAGTAAATAGTGCGGACGGAACACAGGCTGAGGGAACAGAGCTGAGGGAAAATAGGGATGAGGGAACACGGGGCTGAGGAAACCCTAAAAAGCTGACAAAATCAGACAAAACCAACTGAATCATCAGTGATGAACTGTTCAGTTTCCATAGAAATTCACCAAAGAATTTACCTGGCCATTTAGTTTTGCTGAGGTGGCGAAGTCACATGTTTAAAAATAGCCTACATTCATGTTCACAGTCTGCTGCCCAAGAGCTAAAGACCTTCAAAACGGCTTCGTACGGTTTATTAAATTACCTCCCCCAGAGAGCGCGCTGAAGTGTCCTTGAGCAAGACACCGAGCCCCTAACTGCTCCTGATGGGCAGCTTGGCACCTTGCATGGTCGCCTCTGCCATCAGTGTCTGAATGTGTGTGTGTGTGTGTGTGTGTGAATGGATGAATGTGAGGCATACACTGTATACCGCTTTGAGCAAATGCAGCCCATTTACCATGTGCCATTTTACCTGAAAGCCATCTACTGACCCCTGAAAGAGAGAACCTCCTCATACAGAGTTGAGGGCAGAGTTCAGAGAGTCACCTACAGACCCTGTGCCTTGCCAAAGGGCACTTCAGCAGCACGGAAGCGTTCTGGTTCTGGCTTGATATCCAGCCGGCCTCCTCCCTTTCCACACCACCCTGCTGCTCTCATATCGTGTGTATGTAGGTGTGTGTTTGTGTGCGTGTGTGTACGCATGTCTATTTCTGTACACAAGGGTGTGTGGGTGCGCATAAAGCACTGCATACTGAGGCAGGTTTTGGACAAAGGCAGGCGGTTTTCTCTAAAGGGATATGTTGCCCATCTCACTTTTTACAATCAGTGTTTTAAAACAGCCAGTCGATCAGAATCCATCCAGAATTAATCCTAACTATAACTGCCTCAATGTACTCACCGAATATTAAAAAAATGACCTTCAAAATGGTACAATTCAGAAGGTAATACATTTTTAATGAGGCACAGTTTTTATAACACCCATAATGCCTGAACATGTGCTACATAATGGCTACACTGTGGCCTTATTCCTCAGCTGTTTGTGCTGATTTGATTGGTAAACCCGTACCTGAACAGCCTGTCAATTTAATGTCTAACAACTGAAAAATAAAAGTTAAACCTGTCTGTCTCCTCAAGTAAAATACTGACCTTTGATCTTGAATGAAAAAAGGACTATACAAATTATAAATACAGTAGCAAATCCCACCTGAAAACCGACCGAAAGTACACTAAAACTGAACTCTAATGTAAACTAAAATGAAAACCAAAAATGAATAATTGGCCTTAAATATTGTTGTTTAGGTTGACTAGGACGTCAGTAAGCAAAATAGCCAAGCAACATCCACGTTAGTTAACATTAGTTTCATGACATGTAGAACAAATATGAAGTGTGAATTTGATTTTTTGTCCATGATACCTTAAGGGGAATAGAAAATATTCTTACACAGTTACAACAATTTGTGATGTTTAACACATTCCAGGAGTCACTTTGTGTTGTAAATAACTTTTTTGGTGTAACCACTGTCCCTAAACCTTTCTCGTGTACCTCTACTACCTCCTAGATTTCCCCTAATGCCTTTCAACGATCTCTCACAGAGGTATACAGAATATAGAGAATGATACTGATAACAATTGATTGTAGAAGAAAGAGCAAAAGAGTGAGACTTTTTCACATTGAGAAAAAAGCTGGCACATCCTTACTCCAAACAGCGTGTGGTTGCATTGCATCCTGGTCTACTGAGTCAACTGTGGTGGAGAAATTGATGATTCTTCTACCATTGATTTCTTGCTGCATGATTGTTTAATGTTGGAAACTGAGAAAGAAGCCCTGGCTCTTTGACCGTAAAGGGATGGCCACCAAAACCTGACGTTTAGTGCTGATGTTTTAGATTGCTGGAATATTTTTCTACTACCACAAATCCATTGTAGCTGCTGTAAGTATCTTGATTTATCATTGGATTATTTAGTATGTCTGTCCATCTATCCAAGGGAATAAAAATAATACACCAGCAAATAACATGCAAGGACAAAGGAATGCACGATAGATCCCCCAATAGATGATTTCCAATATTTTGAGAAGACTTTAATGTGGATTTTCCATTAAACATACCTAAATGTAAGATTGTTTGTGCACATATCTACCCTTGGCATGACTGTAGTTGTGTGTGTGTGAGTGTATGTGTGTGTGTATGTATGTGTGTGTGTGTGTGTGTGTGTGTGTGTTTGTGTGCATATTGCTAGCCCACAGGGCATGGTGCTCGGGGGTATAGGAGAATGTATAGGAGAGTGATGAGCCTGTAAATGACTGCAGAGCAATAATGATAATGGAAGAGATGGCAAAGGGACAATATCCAGCCAGGTACTACTCTCTCTCTCTCTCTCTCTCTCTCTCTCTCTCTCTCTCTCTGAATTCTCTGACCTCATGTCTCTCTCCTTCCTGGACTTCATTTCCCCTCTATCTCCGTCCATGCTGTAGTGGTTTTCTCAGAGGAGATACTGTACTTACTGTAATACACATGCACACTGCACGTCAATACGCTTAAAAACCATTTGCTGATAAATTCAGATTTGTTTTAGCCGTCTTGCAGCAGCAGCAGACAGACGGGGTTCACTAAACGGCAGACGGTTCGTTTTATGTTCGCTTGCATTTCAACTTGGTGGTGGAGAGTAAACTGATTCACACTGAAGTAAACTGGCATTTCCTGCAAAGTTGGGGCCTCCAAGCCTCCATTTTTTTCCTTTTCCAAATCAATAGAGCTGGATAAATGCACCCTGTTTGTTATTATTCATCTAGTCTGCCACATTTTTGATGCAAAATCCAGTTGCCACCAGGTAATTAAGATGTTTTCTGCAGCCCTCTGTGTTGCCGTTTGATGTCTTTTGGTAACATCTGGTGCCAGATTCACCAATTATTCTTGTTTGCCATCGTGTTTTGGTTCTTTTTTCTCTTTTGGGGTTCGTTTCAGTTTTGATCTTTTCAGTGTGAACTAGAAACAGTCGATAACCGTGCTACTGGAAATATATACAGTATCGGAGGGACCAGTCTACTGATGTAGTTGTCAAAATGATGCATATTGATAGGAATAAGCGGCAATACATGTTAAACAGCTGCCAGAAATTCAAAATAACAAAGCCATGGTGGCATTGCTGAGAAATAAGACTTAAAAATTGTCTCAAATTGACTCAAAATTGTGCTTTTGCTTGATGACAACACATTTTTCACACACTAAAAGATTTTGAAATCACATCATGTTACACCATGAAAACCCTCAACCCAAGTGAGAACATGAAAATAACCAAACTTGCACTACAATATCTACCCATCTTTAGCGAAAAACCCGTGAAGTTCAGCTCAATTGTTTTTTCTTCCTAAAAATGATATAAATATTCCTTATATGTATTCCTACGATGAGTTTTCCTTTTACGTTAGTTATTCTTGCATTGGAGAAGGTAGCAGAAGCTCTCTCCCATCTGAGCTTGATTATACAGTACTTGCATGTTGTTTTCGGGTCAGGATGCCAATGATAGAGTGGTAGATTTTTAAGAAATGGCTGTGTTGACAATCCAAATGTCAAACGGTTGTTTTGACTGAACTTTCCACACTGTTATTTATTAGAATTTCTTTGCTGATAGTAATAAGAATTTAGATAATGGCTGAGGGCTAAAAGCCAAGGTGACTCTTTTGTTTCTTTTGCTCGGTTTCTTTTAATTTTCCTGCTTGCCGTTATTGCTATTATTGCAATGTGATGTTTTGTGTGGACACCCAGGAGGAGTAGCTGCTACAAGGCGGTAGCTAATAGAGATCCAAATGAATAAATCAACAAAAAAAAATAGGGGTCACGTTTTTACATACTGGTCAAATAAGAGTTTCACCATCTCACACTGCCGAAAACGCATCTTCACAAGTCATGTGGTCTCATCTTCACTGCTAAAATCTTGTTTTTTCTTCCAAAAAAAAAAGTGAAAAAAGTCCCATTAGGATGAGATAATCGCACTTGTTTCCAGAATATTCTTGAATTCTTGTTCATATTTCTATTTTTTTTATATTCCGTGTTTATAGTGTTTATATTGCTTACTGCTATTTATCATCTGTGTATACTGTATATTTCTTCTAAATTTGCACATTGACCTACATCTATGCACATTTTATACACCTATGCACACGTTTTTTTGCACATTGCTTTTTGCACACTGGATTGTACTTAGATCTTATTCTTTATTTTTTATTTATTTAATCTGTAATCTGTGGATACTGCTGAAAAACTGTGAATTTCCTTCGGGATGAATAAAGTATCTATCTATCTATCTATCTATCTATCTATCTATCTATCTATCTATCTATCTATCGAATCAAGCGACATTTTCTTGATCCTACTGGGCTGATCTGCTTTACTCTGCCTGGTTTCAACACATTAATGACTTTATGCAGAAATGTGAAACTATATGGCAAACAAGTGGGATCATCTCTTCTCACTGGGACATTTTTAATTGTTCCACTAGATAAAATGACGGTTTAGAGTCCACTGACAAAATGTGGAATAAGAAATGTCATGGTTGAGTTCCAACTCACAGATACATACGTGTTTATTCCACATTTTTTTTTGTCAGTTGATCCTCAGTGGACTTCACGTCATCATACATCCCTACATTTTGCATGGTGCACCTTTTTAATAGGACGCTAAATGACTTATTAAGATGGAGAGTTTGAAAACTTGCTCTGATGCGGTGAAATCGAAAAAAGAGGGAGAAAAAAAGGCGAGAGCCACACATCCTGCGAGGAACACATATGTGCACATGTGGACTTCATACATGTGGAGCGAGACGGGTCTATTTTTACATGTGAATGCCTTTAACGTCCATTAGGGAGAGTTGTGTGGACGACTATAGTATCTTCTCATTGACTGACTGGCCCAGAGTCTACTGTAAATGATTAGATTAGTGTGTGTGACGTCACGGCATGGCACTGGAAATCAATGGACTGTCAGCCATGAATACTAAATAGACTAGTCACTGTGTGTGTGTGTGTGTGTGTGTGTGTCCTCTCTCATCTCTCTCTCATTAATTCTTGTCCTCGAAAAGTCTCTCTCTCCAGAGTGTTTGCCAAGAATGAAGTCAGCGCACACACACAAACGCACGCACGCACGCGCCCACACACACACACACACACACCCAACAACACAGTGGCAGCAGCCTTCTCAGTCACGACTCACACACACACACACACACACACAGAGAGAGAGAGGGAGAGTGACTGACACACACTATTAACGCTGAAAATCAAACAAAAAAGAAAAATCATTATTCGCCACTTACATACGTGTGTGTGTGTGTGTGTGTGTGTGTGTGTGTGTGAACCTGAAAATAGAAATGAAAGCTGCAGACAGGCATGTGGAGAAGGAGGTATTTCATCTTCAAATTACACTACACACACACACACACACACACACACCAAGAAAAAAGTATTCTAGTTTTCTCTACATCCTTAAATTCAGTTTTCAAATTCTGTATGAATATGCATGAATTCTGTAAATATGGCTATAATTGGCAATTTGGGCCATGCATAATGAGTGTATGTGTGTGTGTGTGTGTGTGTGTGTGTGTGTGTGTGTGTGTGTATGTATATGCGATAACAGCAACAGAATATGTGTTGTGTGTGAGGCTGTGTCTCAAGGCTGTGCTGAGTGATTGATCAGACGGAGCAGGGAAAAGCAGGTTACTGCAGCGCTCGCACACACACACACACACACACACACACACACACACACACACACACTCACACACACACACATACACACTCACACACACTCGCTCTCGTTCTCTCTCTCGCTCTGTGCTCCTCTCGGCGTTTGCTTTTTCTTGTTTCCCCCTCTCTCTCTCTCTCTCTCCCCTCCCCCTTTCTTCCATCACCATCTCTGCCTTTCCTCCTCCCATCCCTCTTCCAAACTCTCTCTCTCTCTCGCTTTCTCTTTCTCCATATATCACTCTCACCACCCCCGTACCCCCACCCATCCCTCTTTCCTCCTTCCTGCCGTCCTCCTCTATCTCCCATCTCTGCTCTCCATCCCTCTCTCGCACCTTCTTTAACAGCCAAACCCATCTTGCATTCTCTCTCTCTCTCCTTCTCTCTCCCTCTCTCGCTCTCTCTCTCCTGTTATCCAGAGCCCAGGGGAACAGAGAGACACCGTCACGTGTCCTCCTCCTCCTTTTTCCTCCCTCTGTTATCTGGCTGCAGTCGTACAGCTCAGCTCTACTCCACTGCTGCTCAGGCAGGGGGAGGCTTGATCGCCCTCAGAGGACTCTCTCTCTCTCTCTCTCTCTCTCTCTCTCTCTTTCTCTCTCTCTACATCTATCAACCCATCCGTATCTCCCCACATTTACAAAAAAATCTCCTTGCCCTTTTCTCACCGTGTATCTATCTATCTATCTATGTAAACCAACCTGAAAAATGCCAGTATGTTCAGTGTATGGCATAAATGCAGCAAAATATTAAAAAAATGAAGTACGTTACTAAAAAACTTGGATTTTTTGGGGGAAAATATCCTTGTTCCAACTTCCCCAGACTGAGACAAGATGTTTGACACCGTTTTCCCCTCTGTGCGTCCCGCGCTTCGGTTCCTACGGGCAGCATTTTCGTGTTAGCTTAGCATAAAGAGTTGAAATCTATGGGAGCTGTTAGCCTGGCTCCGTCAAAGCGAATAAACACACCTTATACAGCCACTCCGCGATATATCACGTGTGTTTGAAACAGACGTTGTTTGACCCCTCGCCTACCAACACACCACAAACCAACAGAATCTAATTTGGAAATACGTTCCCATTGAAATCCCATTGAGAAAACGGTTTAGTTGTATGAGAATGTCATTTTTTTATATTTGTTTTGATAGTTTTGCACCTCATGTTGATCCGTTTGCACGCTGATCCACATGCCGATCAGTTTAGTTCACCTCCTTCTACTTCCACCTCTCTCTCACTGCAAAAACGTGAAATCTTACCAAGATTATTTGTCTTATTTCTAGTCAAAATATCTCATTACACTTAAAATAAGACATGATCACCTCAGAAGTAAATTGTTTTTAGACAATTTTCACTTGAAACAAGTGAAAATTTGCTTGTTTCATTGGCAAAATTTGCCAGTGGAAAAAGTGAAAATTCACTT
>NC_043980.1:7478694-7481194 GCF_902150065.1 Myripristis murdjan | reverse complement strand
AACCTGATACTGAGGAGATTTTATTGTTTCTGTTTTTGCTTCTTTTTCTCTTCTTCCTCCTTGTTATCGCTGCTACGTTTCAACCACTAATCCATTTTCTGGATGTTTTATTGTCTCATCTTCCCGATCATGGTGAACAAACATCCTTGCTCGACGACCACGGTGGCAGATTTAAACCCCAAACCCACACATCTGACACCTTCGGAAAACCAGGAGCGAAAACTGCATATAAAATGTTGCTTATCAAACTTACTTTTACATTTTTATTGAACTTATTGTACCATAGGCTAATTATTTTAGGGATCATGACTGCCCGCTGCAGTACTCCAATGTGCCCCTAGGGGTACGCATACCCCGATTTGACAACCAGTGTCTTAGACCTTCAACATCCAGTCACATTTCTTGTGTTTAAGCTCAAAATCCATCCGAGGACGTGTTGAATATGTATATAAATAGTCACTAGAGTGTAGATCCATACTTGAACCCGACGTTCATCTATAAATATCTGTGAGCTACGGAGGATCCAGCCTTGTTTTGTTAACCAAGGACTTACTGTAATAATCCTCTACATTTTCAAATCAAAAAAATATTGGCAACTGCAATAACACAAATTTAATATAACGTAAATATCCTGGCTTTTATTTGGATGAAATTTGTTAAAGGGACAAGGTTACGATGGTTGTGAGCTTCTGTTTAAGGTCTAATTTTTCTCCTTTTGCAGAAAACCCAAGTCCCGCCCACATGGTTTGATTGACAGGTGGTGTTTGGGCAGAAATACCTCAGCAGTGAACAACGTGCAATAAAGATGCAGACACAATAAAAACACACGATTATGCAGATTACCTGCTGCCTCCAGACATCCATATTCTTTTATAAAGTTAATTTATAAGAATTTTTTTGTTTGTTTTTTTACATAAGCCCTGATTGTTCGAGGTTGTGAGGTTGTCTGTCTCTTATTTTCCTTCTTTATATCTGTTTCTCTGTCTGTGTCATTGTGAGACAAACCTATCGACTGGACTTCACCTGCCTTTAATTTTTCACTCTACTCATTTTCTGTTATTCCTTCTACTCGGCCTGTCATTACTGTTAATATTTTACAAATTCCTACTCTTTCTGAATGAAAATACTTCTGATTGTGATTATTGCAGTAGTGATTTCAGTCATTTCTTCATGTCCTCTTCATAACACACACGATCGACATGCACAGAGGATGTTTTATTAATTACATGTGTTTGGTAATTTTGCATCTGTCTGCTTATGAAAACCAGTTAGAAAAAAGGCTGAAATCTCCATATTTAGCAGCAAAAACACTTTAAAGTTTTTATGTTTCTGCACATCTGCAGCGTTTCAATCAGAAGAAGGAGGGATATCATTCATTTCATGTTTTAATTTTTATTTTTATAGCAAATTGGCCTGAAAAATGTTATCATACCTGTGCATGAAAAAGGTAAATTCCTACACACTCTCTTACACACACACACACACACACACACACACAGGCTGAGTCACAGAGGCCGCCTGGTTGTGCAGCCAGCTTTTCACAGCACTCCATTCTGTCAAGTGTGTGTTTGTATGTGCTATGGTGTGTGTGTGTGTGTACGTGTGTGTGTGTGTGTGTGTCCATGCCTGAGTAATGGCCGCTGGAGGGGCTAAGATGACTGGATACGTCCAGACAGATCAAGACTGCGCCTAATTGGCCAGTCATTATCCTGTTAGCCTGCATGTGTGTGTGTGTGTGTGTGTGTGTGTGTGTGTGTGTGTATGGGTGGGTATATGAGGGAGTACATGTCTGTTGGTGTGTGTACCAGATGTGATGCTGACATTGACACCGTGGCCAGGAGAAGAGGGCATTTTGTGTTTATGTGTGTGTTCCCCTGTGCTTATGTGTATGTGTGTATATGAGTGTACAAGTGTGTGTGCCTGAGTGTGTGCCTGAGTGTGTGTGTGTGTGTGTGTGTGTGTCAGGCTAGTGGTTGATGTGAGAGGATGGGACAGGTTGGGCTGGGAGTGCACACTAACAAGAGGACATTAGACCGGACTGCACATGCTGGCTGGCAGGCATGAGCCGTAACACACACACACACACACACACACACACACACACACACACGCCAAATGTTGCTGAGGAAAGTGAACACTTCAGCAAACCAAGTACTACACCCCGGAAGCTTTTCACTTCTCCCACATTAGGTGGCGACTTTCCCGTCCGTTTATAAAATCTGAACAAAACATTTACACGTAATAAACAATATAACTTTTATTATTAAAGCTGACACATGTCTGAAAAAAACAAACAAAAAAACAACTGTAATTCAGCCTCATATTCAGTGATAGAATCATGTTCTACCAGTGCTTTTATTTTTAAAATCCCAAAAAAACAAACATACTCAAAAAACCATTTCCATCTATTTGGCTGAATGTATGAATTAATTCAACCAAATGGATGAGAATTTTTTTTTTTTTTTTTTTTTTCAAAGCAGACCCTGAAAATACTACATAC